>NC_134957.1:7878787-8181818 GCF_965638725.1 Aptenodytes patagonicus
TTGGTGAGGAGAATTGATGTGATGAGTTTTGTTGTTCATTCCAGGCCTACAATTCTTTAAATTTCTGAATTATGTTAGAATTATGTTCTCTCTTCATAAAGTACTCTTCATTAATCAGCACAGCACTCTTCATTAATCAGTATATAAAGGACAAGTTCAATTTTCCACATTATTTAATTAGAACGTGATAAAACATAAATGCCATCTATTTGCCATGCCCTTTTTAAAATTCAGTATGTTCTTAAAGTGCCTCATTAAGCGTGCCTATGGCCAAAGACCAGAAAGTAAACCTGGTGATAAGGAAGCTTAGAAGCATAATATTGCATGAAAACCAGGTGATGAAATGCAGTATTTTAATTTTGTTGTTCTTGATAAGGCTATTATTTATATTTTTATGGTCACCACTTCTCTTTTGGATATTTGTTGAATGTACCTAATTAGCCCGCTACAATATTTGTGAAATTCAGTTTAATCGCATAACAGTTCAATTATCAGTGTCACTTGCAGGTTTTTATTTTGGATCACCTTACCTCTGCACTGTAAGTCATACCAGTCAGCAGCAGCAGCAGCAGCAGACTGGATACCAGTTAGAGACATCAGACACCCTAAGCACTTTATCATAGCTGAAAACGCCAATGTGACTTCAGCTCTGTGGTGCGCTGTATGTGCTTTGGCGGTGACAAGGCATGAGACAAAACTGCAATTTCATCAATTCAGTTTGTTTGTGCAGCAATATTTACAATGCAACTCATCTTTTTCTTTTTTTGTTTTCCTCTCATTCGTTTCTGCTTATTCAAGAAAACTGCAGTCAACCCCCCCACGGGCAGACTCTCTCCTGTGCAGCTGTTTGAGCTCTGACCCTCTGTTGGGCAGTGTCGTGGGGTTGGAGATTGAGAGATGCTGTTTTCCTAGGTCAAATCATAGGACCGTAGCATCTGTTAGAGAGAAACCACATCAGCTGGCTGAGAAATGAGAGAAATATTTCAGCTAGGAAGCCATTTCTGAACACAGATATAATAATGATAAAGTTGATGGACCTGTACTAATTGCTGATATAATTATGCCACATCAGTAACTGTCCCAACCTCTGCCTTAAAATTTCTGCTGCAATTGTCTCCTTTATTATTTATTATTTGTAAATATAACAGCTAAAGATTGTCTTGAAGTTTTTAGGGTATGAGTGAAAAACTTTGATCCAAAAGAGTACGGAAAATTGTACTATATGTTGATGACTGCTGAGGTAGTAACAAGGACAGAAAATGATGTAGCAAACAAAGAAATAAGCAACTGAAATGTACAATTATTTAAGTTAATGAAGAGACCGCTGACTTCTAACCTATCTAAATTGAAAGTTCATATTGACAGCTCCTTTAGAACTTGGAGCTCTTGAAACTGTCGGGTTTTAATAATTTTTTATTGCTAGTATTAACATAAACCTGCCACTTTTCTCAGTTGGCATTAGTTAAAATAACTTTTCACGTTTGGGATTACAGGTATAAGTGTGCATATCATTAAACACAGGAGCTTCAGCATACCACTGAAAGGACTGTTGCTGTTTTGAGTTTTGTTCTTCCCCTCAGAAATGATAATATACAGATGAATGCCATTATGATTCATATTCAGGATGAATTTGGGTTAGGATATTTTGAATTCTCCTATGAATAGAAAGCACGTATTTGGTGGGGTAATTCCACTGGAAAACAGAGGCTCCAACCAAACTGCAGAGCCCCTGAGCACTACACAGCCCTTTCTGCTGGTGTCAGCTGTGGACACATCATGATTTCATGTTACAAAGAGGGGTAGATCGAAACACTCTCCCCAGTAAGCTGTTTTCCTTTGGAAATTGTATATTTATTTTTTTAACAGAGGAGGTTAATTATAAAATTATTTTCCAGGCTCACTGCAGTGCAGATTGTTCTTATTAGCATGTGTACTCCCTCAGCTGTTGATCTTTTGCTACTAGGGAGACAGTTTGTTGAAAGCTTCATGCATTCCTTTATTGGCATCTTGTGTTTACAGTAGAGTTTTATTCTCGCATTTTGCTTTATACAGATAATTAAGAAATGGGATACCCCTATGTACATAGAAAGTAGTTTCTGTAACTTATTACTGTGTAAAAGCACAGTAAGATCTGGTCCAGATCTCCTTTGGTTGCACTTTAGTACTACATGAATCATTTTTGTTTAACTGCTGAAGACAAACATTTAAACATTTCACTATTCTATAAATGCCTATTCAAGAGTCACTGTCTATGGGATTTTGTTCCTGAGTTTTGGTGCTCAGTTTTGAAAATTGCTCAGCAATTTATTGCAGACCTATTCACAAATTTCAAGAGACGTTAAAATTAGGAGTCAACTAGCCTCCGTTCTCTTAAGTCAGAATGACTTAAGAGAGTGACCAGCAGGAGTAGGGAAGTGATCGTGCCCCTGTACTCGGCACTGGTGAGGCCGCACCTCAAATACTGTGTTCAGTTTTGGGCCCCTCACGACAAGAAGGACGTCGAGGTGCTGGAGCGTGTCCAGAGAAGGACAACGAGGCTGGTGAGGGGTCTGGAGAACAAGTCTGATGAGGAGCGGCTGAGGGAACTGGGGTTGTTCAGCCTGGAGAAAAGGAGGCTGAGGGGAGACCTCATCGCTCTCTACAACTCCCTGAAAGGAGGTTGTAGCGAGGTGGGGGTCGGTCTCTTCTCCCAAGTAACAAGTGACAGGACGAGAGGAAATGGCCTCAAGTTGCGCCAGGGGAGGTTTAGGTTGGACATGAGGAAAAAATGTCTTTACTGAAAGAGTGGTGAAACATTGGAACAGGCTGCCCAGGGAAGTGGTTGAGTCCCCATCCCTGGAGGTATTTAAAAGACGTGTAGATGTGGCGCTTAGGGACATGGTTTAGGGGACATGGTGGTGTTGGGTTGACGGTTGGACTCGATGATCTTAGAGGTCTTTTCCAGCCTTAATGATTCTATGATTCTATGATAGGTTGGGAAAGGCCATGCAGCAAGTGCTATTGGCCTCTGTGGCTTTCCATGCAGTGCCCCACACTGCCTTCCCAAAAGGGCTCAGGGTGGTAGTGCAGCTCCACTGGGAGTAAAATCCACAGCTCTGAGATAGATGCCCAAAGTGCAATATTCATAGGCTGAACAAAGAGGTTTCTAATGAGCTGGTTTAAATTGTTGAAGTCACCAAAAGGACTGTAGGAGCAAAAATCAGCAAATCTTCCTTCTGAAATTTGATGGCCATTGGATTACACAGTATAAGTAGGGACTTTATCACAGTGACCTGTCAGTGTTAAAATTTGTAATATAGTAGGAGTTTTCAATTGACATAATGATTCTCTTCCTGATTCAGACTAATCTGAATAGGAAACTTTACTATAAACATTATAACGGCATGACTTAAGAACACTTACTTCCATAACATGAGATACTTTCTTAAAAATCGGAGCTCTAGCAATATCTAATCAGTTAGGAGAGCACACTGCCTGTACGTCTATGAGTGTTTTATTATGATAGACATATGTCTATACTCAATGATGAAGTGAGTGTCTCAGACAAATCATTTAAATTAACGCCATCTTAAAACACTATTCAAGAATATTATCCTCCAGGAGCATTAACACCATATTCATTTACATTATGTAATAGAGAAAAATAACTAAGTGAAACATTTCAGGTAAAAAGATAGAAGTATGTATATTACCATCTTAAAATTAACATTTGTTCTGATAATGCCAAACGTAGTGGGGGCTACTTCTCTCAAATATCCATGTGCCTTTTTTCTCGAATCATAAAAAATACTTGAATTCACTTTTTACTCTTTCTTTGCATGTATGTAACAGCTATCATCTTACTATTCACAGATAGAAAGTTTTAAAGTAGACATTTTGAGATTACAGGTAACTGTTGAAAATTAGTTTAGAATTAATCAGATGTAAAGCCTGCATGACATTCCTTTATAACTACCTTGATAACTACACAAAGTTAAGCAGGTGCCATATAAGGATAAGGAAATTACAAAAACTGAATTACAAAACATGACTCTTGCTCTATAACTATGGTTCATCAGTAATAAAATCAATTTCCATACACTAATATCAATAGATGTTTTTGAACTAACTTACAAGTTTGATTAGAAAATACTACGTTGAATATTGACGTAGGAAGCAGCAACTTCATAGAAACTGAAGACGTTAGCCGTGATGTTGTTTATACCAGTGATGATTAGGACCTGTAGTTATTATTTATTATAGCGACCAAAAGCCTATCCTTTTCTCTGAACCAGCATGCTTAACCACTAATGCGCCGATTCAACCATTTCCTGCAGAAGAAGGAAGTATTTCCCTGCATGGCAATACTGTATGTCTGGTACGGTAAATAGTTGTATAACTCATTTTTAAACAAAATTATATTTTGATTAACATTCATTTTTCCTAAGACAAACAAGAAAATCAATGCTGAGTCCTTGTACTTTGAAATTTACCATGCAGGACGTGATATAATGTAAACTATGAGGAATACTTCGTTGCCTTGATTAACACAGACTCCAACAGTACAAGAAGCATTCTGCAGTCGTCACTGCAATGCACGATTTCTAATCCAATGTTTATGTTACGTGATTATGTTGGAGGGAAATCAAAAGTCATGAAGGAGAAATTCAGTGAGACTGACTACTTCTTGCTCAACTTTCTTGTAGCTAGTGATAACATTGTTAGATAATTTAATAACATCTTTCTAAAGAACAAAAAATGATGTGACCAGAAGGCATGATATAGCACTATCTCAAGCTGTCAAACTGTACAAAATGAAAAGTAATGACTAAATGCTGGACAGGAGCTTGTGGCATTTTTATTTAGAGGACACAAAAAAAAATACAAGCCAATGGCAAAAAAAAATTGTTTTAAATCCAAGCATGACTATTGCCAGATGAAACTAATTAAGTCCATGTTTCTTACTTCATTAAGCACCTTTCAGAAAGACTCCTGATGGGAGAGATTGTGGGGAAGACGACCTGCTTTATGCTATCCCTTTTCACTGTTGTTGGCAAAAGTGGAACAAAGGGGAGCATGGGAGATACAAGTGTAAGAAAAAAAGAACATGAAGTGGTTCCGCCTCCAGTGAACAGAATTTTGAAAAGCCAGAGAGTAACAGTCTCAACAGCAACTATCCTTGCCCCTATCGTTCTGAGTCTTGCAGCTAATCAGATACGGATACTGCTGTGAGGGTTTTTTAAGACATCTTGATTTATGAAAACTCAAACCACTACCACAATACCTTAATATATGCTTCTCGCTTCTTTTTTGTACTTCATCAAAGGCAAAGGGACTCTATTCTTGTGCTTGCCATGACCATTTCAATTTTTGCATCTTTTTCTTTTCTACTTTTATCTGTTTAGATTCTAACTAAGGAATAGCAAGACATGTTTCACTTAAATGGGAAAACGTGATAATCCCCACTTCAGCTGAAGGCACCACTTTAAATTTTACTTCACTTTACGTGACATTTCTTCAGTAATGTAAAATTCTATGGGCCTGTTCCAAAATATCTCCTCACCTGATTCAGCTGATCTGCTGGATACCTCATTCAAGGCTAAACACTACTGCAATGGAAAAAAATGTCTGATTCCTAACCTATTTAGCCAGCGTGCCCTGTTAAACAGGTGTGCTGTAAGAGTATTTAACAGATCTGTCTCAAAGCTACTGCTGATTTTTCTCTCTCTCCAAATTAAGGGGAAAGGGAGTGTTTATTACTCTCTTAATCTATAGCTCAGGGTTAATAGAGGATACAACAAGGAAGTGATTAAAACCAAAATCACCTACTTATTTAGTTAGACTCTTCTTACTACTGACCTGAGGTTGTTTCACATTGGGATCCTCAGACTTTTTGGTTTTGTACTTTTCCTTTTAGCTTATCATAATTACAGATTTGTTAGAAAAGAGTGAGAGGGAATGTGTATAAAGGTATGGCCAGCCTCACAGATAGAAAGCACGCCTGGGAGGTAGACTGAAATTTTCTATTCTATGAGGTTTTGTTACCTACGTAATTTTATCTATGGTCAATTCCTCCCTCTTCTTAACTGTGTAATTATACCCTGAGAGTGTTTCCCTCTGTTATAGCCAAGTATTTCTATGTGTTCATAGGTACAGATATCCCGATACCAAAGTATTCTCCAGCTAGTTCTTATCTTCTGGTTTTCTGTGTCAGAGAACATAACTCAAACCTAGGTCTAAAAAGATATTCATATAACTTAGCCTGCTGTATTCATATCTGGCTCAATTGAGTGGATTTGCTTTGAAGTCAGTACAATAAAAACAACATACACTGAATACCCTCCCATATAGGCTGGAAGGAATTGTAAATGTTATAAATTACGTAGACCATTGTGCTTTATCTCCTGCTCTGATCCTTGGTCACTGACTTTCATTTTTATAACATCTGAGAAATATCTTAGTATTCATTCGTATATGCATTTTTGCTAATGTCAGAAATTAATGTCCACTGAACATCTAGTATGCCTCCTCAGAAAAGTAGGTTTTCGAGACAGCAACTTACAATAATTGCTTATTGAGGAAACCTCTATTCCTGAGTCCACAGCATCTTTGTAAGATAGAAAGAGAATTGTCTTTACAACCTTTACAGATAGGCTATTAGGTCTACTTTTATTTGACAGTATCAAGTATATTTAACACTGTTTCTGACAACATGTCTTAAGAAAACCTGTACTCATGATGCCATTGGTGACCGCATTTATCCCGGCAGATAACAGTGATAACTGCTCCAACAAGCCAGGGTCTGTGTCAACGTCAGTAATTGAATTGGAATAAAAACATGAAATCTAAATAAAAGTAGTATATGAAATCAAAAGAAAAATAAAGAAAGGATGAAAAGTACAAGTGGAACTGATATGAACTGAGGAAAATATTGTTTATTGTATTATTAGGACATATTTTTTCCTCGAGTGCCTGTACTATTCACTATTCTAGGTTGGAGGGAGGCAAAATTGCATTATAATGTGAGCTTACAAAAAATAGCAGAGCAATTTTATCACGTTTATTCAATAAAATATGTATTACAACTTTTGCTGAGGTTGTAATATAACAATAACTAAATGAAGCATGTGATAATATGCTATCATAGCTAATCTTGATAGAAAAAGCAAATCTTTGCTTAGGTTTGTTTTCTGCCACCTGAAGAAGGAATTGATTATTTAAGTTGCTTGCAATCTGTATTGTTTCAGTGCAAATATGCTACAAGATATGCCTTAAGACTATTCACCAGGTCATGTAGTCTCCATCCTTAGAGCTGCTTTGAGCAGGGATTGGGCTAGAGACCTCCTGAGATCCCTTCCAACCCAAATTATCCTGTGATCTTATGATCCCATGACGCCTGGTAATTTGAAAAACTGGAAAGAGGTAATAATATACTTAATGAGGATTTCAGCTGGAGGGTAAAAAAGCTTTAAGTAGATTAGTGTAAACACTTATCTGTTACCATCTAAATGTTTTAAGCTCATCCCGAAAGCATTGATTCTCCCCTCTCTGGAAATTATTATGATCTAGCTTCTCTTTTGGGAAGTTGCTCAGTTTCTCACACAGTTTTCTCTCATGACTGTAGAAAACTGTTATTTGTTGTTCAATCTTTGTGCACTATCACAACATACATTCTACTGTGTTCCTACTGACCATGTTTCCACCAGTGAGAAGATCAAATGTTTTAAGGGTAGGTCAACCTTTCCTGCTCACCTTTTGCTAGAGACTGTCTGCTGAACACCTCTTTATTGAATAAAATTGATGTTCCCTCCAAATTCAATGTGAAATATTGATGTATTAAATTGAACAGGCAAAGCTGAAACTATATTTATGTTGCTCCTGGGTCAGGACCTTTTTCTGATGGGGTCTTACCTTTCTATCTTGCCATGAGTGTACAGATCACCTTAATATATTGCAAGTCTTTCCTCCAAGTAATCTACATTAGAAATTGGTCTTGCATTTGAGAGACAGTATTTGGGGTATAGGAAAACCAAAAAGACTTCAGCAACAGTTTATAGAATAAAAAAGTAACAGATGAGAAAGTTAGGAGTCTAGAAACTAGAAATTTCACATTTCAGCTATGTTATTCTCCAAAATTATTTCAAAACATGGTTATGCTTGAAAGCTACTTATTAGAAAAGGTAAAAATTCGTGGTTTTTACCATCAATTGATTTATGAGATGTGACAGCAGTAGCCAGTAAGAGTGAAATAACAGCCTTTCCACTTAATGGCTTGACATATGGGGAACAACAAAGGATGTTTTAGGAACTGTAGAGACTTAAAAGAAAACAACTTGTGAAAATTCAAAGATGAGGTATCAACTTGATGTATTGTTTAAAATATATAAGGAAATCATTCCAGATTCCAGACGAAGAATAAAAGCTCAGTAGCTTGCTAGTAAACATATCAGAGCTTTACTGCTCTACTGAACAGGCTAAACTGTCCTTCCAGTCCTGGCTTTGTCCTTTTACTAACTGTGTTAAGTTCAGGTTTGGATTCACTGTAACAGTAAGTGAAAAAGTATAAGGAAACTTTAAACAGCTAACTAGTAATTGAGCCACATATTGAATGAGGAAGTAAGAGGCACATATGAGCTCTGCTGCTTTGTGGCATCCCATGGGAGCTTCATGCTAAGCAACTTTATTGGCATATTGTAACACCAAGCCACTCTAAATTTCTATTATAGATGAATTTGGGATCCTTTAAGTGAATGAAAAAAACAAATTAAGACAAAAAATTACTCCTGACTTACAATCTTGTTCCTTTCTGTGCTTTTCTCACTGCTTCATTGTGTTCTGATTGAGTAGACTGGCTCCTGCATGATCACGATGCTGTAACTTCCCAGGAAGCTGTCTTCGACTGCTTGTAAATCCACTATGACAAGATATATCAAGAGACTGAGCTGGCTGTACTGCTGGATGATTTTACTAGGTCAAGCATCTCAGACAGAAAGATCAAAAGTCCATCCTAAGCCACCGTACTAGCACATAGAAGAGGGGGGTTGGGAGGGTGTAGGTAATGGCACAGGAGGGAATTATGGCTTTATATGTAGTTTTCTGTAAACTGAATGACCAGCCGGATAGACCGGAGGCAATCTTCTGTGAATGTCCTCTGTGAGACGGTCATGAAACTCATGACTCAGAACAAGCGTTTTAATCTTTAAATGCTTTTTACAAAGTATTGTTCTAAAAGATATTTATGTATGTTTGGTTTAAGACTCTTGATATAATCGTAGTTCAGTGTTTACATATGTTTTGAATTACACTTCATGAGCCAGAAAAGAAGCACAAAATTCTCCAGTGTATTGGAAAAAATAGAGAACTTTCTGCAGAAAGCTGTAGTTGTGATGTCCAAAATAACTGATGCTTTTCATTACTCCAATTAAATTACTTTGTAGCAAGAATAACTTCTGCTTCTTTCCTACCTAGCCTAAACCTATTTTGGTAGTGCTGAGACCCTACAAATCTTTAACCCGCTATCTCTTTCTTTTTCTTACATTACCCTCTGATATGTAAATAACAGTATGGTTCACAAATAGGCTATACTGACAAGTTTGGGTTCTACAGTTATTAATGTTTGGTTAGATCAGTATATATCCATTATAAACATAATTTCAAACTGTAGAACACCGTATTTTTTGTTCAGAGTATATATTTATTCTCTTCTTCATCGGCAAGTATCTGTTTGGTTTACTGAATAAACGAAAGTCAAGTGCATTTAATAGCACATTATGGGATGCCTTCAATAGCACATCCATAGACGGGCTTAATTTTTAGCTTTCTAAAAAATGTTTTCTTAAAAAAACATTTTCTGTTGGCTGTTTTTAATTTTGTTGAGGAGGGTTCAAACTACAAATCATTGTTAAATTGTAAGTAAAACTTCAAGGCCTTAGAATTTTAGTACTCAAAGTACTGGTTCCTGGCATACCATATGGTCCAATAACAAAAGGCTCAAAAGCTGCTTCCTGAGCTTGCAGCATACTCATAAGACTAGTTATATACCGATTATGTGACTGCATGTACCCATGTCTCCAAAATGTGATTCTGCATGTATTTGCAGGTCCATCCTGCACAGGGGTTACAATTCACATAGCTGAATTCATTTCTTTTAATGCAATTTTGAAGTACCTTGCTTGGATAGACAGTGAGAATGCACTCTCTTTGTAGTGGGATCCAAGAGCGCACCAAGAGGGGATAACGGTATACGGTAACAATATGCCATTCCCCAAATTATAAACAAGGTCTCTTATAACTGAGAGACTGAAGTAGTGCAAAATTTGAAAAAGTAATTATTTTTCAATAATTCAGATCCTATGTTTTGTAAATTTATGGAGCTGTTGCTCTCTGAAAAATAAAAGACAAGGCAGCACACATTTTCATGCTCAGTGGCCTGCTCAGGGTCCGAGCCCTCCTGCCTGCTCAACAGAGAGGCAGATGTGTCTCTGATCATGGCAGACTGCAGCTGCCTTCCAGGCTGTCACCGACCTGGGCACTAAAGAGGTAAAGGGAGACTGCAGAACACTGTGGCAGTGAAGCCTGCATGGAGCAGGTTATATGATATGTTTTGGCAAGTCCCATCTTCCCTAGGGTCAAAAGGGTGGGCCAGAAATGGTGTCACCAGAGCTGGTCTTTCTCCTTGCATTTTCACTACATATATGGCAAAGGCAAATCTTTTGCTCTAAATAGATGACTATCTCAAACATGAACCCACACGGATCAAAACTGAAGGTAATGCTTGAACAAATATCCTCAGTCTGGAAACAGAGGTTTTTAATTACAAAGCTTTTGATTTATCACTGTGGTCATGGCAGAAATGGAAAGAACTAACTTCCACCAAAGACATAGAACATGACTAAGATAAAATTACAGAGATATTTTTGTCTGCATGTGTGTATATGTGCATCTCTATTTCGCCACATTCTGAAGCATTCTGAAATGGTATGACATGGAGTCACAGAGCTTTCCTGAGCATCTGTGCTAAATGAATGCTGCAAAAGAGGTTTCCCTAGCAACACAAACCATATGTAATAGCTTAAAATAGCTTTTCTCCAACTCCTAGGATTTCTTAGTGGTTCGCTCACAATTTCCATTTAAATCAAGTTATATTTGCCCAGTTCAAAAAGGTCCTTCATTTTCTCAACTTCTATTGAAATGAACAGGCTTTGAAAATGCTCATTTCTTGCAAGGTTGCCTCCCTTCCTCTTGACTTCTAATTTATCAGGTAAACTGAAGCATAGCAAATGGTGACAGTGGCTGTCCACTTTATCAAATGTATTCCCTTTGTTTACTGTTCAAAACTTTTTATTATATGTATACTGGTGGTCTCTACTGCTTATTGTAACAGGAAACTTCTAGTTAAAGTAGTAGACGTTGATTTTTGTGGCATTATTGTAATGAGAAGATAAACTGTGCAACTCTATAGTATAATGCATTAATCATACTGTACATGCATTCCACCTTGCATTTTAGTAGCAGTTTGCAGGCAAATTCTCATACTTGAAAACACTGATCAGTTCTTATTGTGTCCCTAGGAAAATAGGTATCAAATGCTATCTTTAACATGAGTAAACTGATACCAAGAGGCTAAGTGGTTTCTCTGAGTTTACATAAGAAGCAAGCAACAAATCTGAGACATAACCCATGGATATTCATTTTCAGATCCTAATGCAATTAGTCATAAAGGCATACATTTAAAAAGTTAGAAGCTGGCTGAGAGAGCTTGAATTTGATTAAATGAAATGTTAATAGACAGGTAAGATATCTAGATTCTTGTCCAAAGATTTTCAAAAGACATATAGCAAAACTGAAGAAAGAACCAGGTATCAGACATTGCTTTCTTTTCCAATAATGTTTGTTTAGCCTAAATGGGTTTTAGTTGAGAAAACAATGAAGCAAACTTTTAATCATGTACTCTTCATGTGCTGTTTCATTTCTAAATAAGGCAGCCTTGTGCAACTGTAGAACACAGCATGAGAATACAGTGCCTATTTCCTGACAAAACATTTTTAAACTGTAGTCATTTAGATACCATATCATATATTTCAACCTCAAATGAAATAATGGCTACAAGGTAGGGTGTTCCTTTTAATACTTTTTGTTCTCCTTGTTACCTGTGAGCAGCACACAGACTTTTAGTGAAATATCCTGACTTATCGTATAGAATGGAGACATTTACTAGAATGAAGTGAAAGATGTTTCACGCTAATAATTATTGGATGGGCAGAATTGCTGGAAAGAGCCAGGCTCTAGGGTCTTGTTCTACCTATTTTAATTAGCTTTGAATTGAGTTTTGACTATTAAGCATTTGCTTGGAAAAGGAGGGAAGGGGGTGGACTGGGAGAAGATTTGCTGTCAGAGCTGCGTGGGAAGTTCTCGTGCCATTGTATCTGACGACAGAGTCACTGAGGTGGAGTCTGATTTCACAGAGGAGGAGATTTTGTTATAGCTTTGTTTTAGAGATTACTTTTAAAGTTTATTTCCTATACTTACTTTAAGCTCTTTCTCTGAATCCCGACAGTACTTCAGCTTCATTTTTGTATTCATTAAGCCTGCATACCTACAGGTATGCCATACACAAGCCATATTCTTTATCTTATCACCTGATATAGTCATTCTTTAAATATAGTATCATTATTTCATTCTAGCAGAATGAAAGGAGCTAAACTAAATTGGTATATATTAGGCTAACTTAGCTGTTTCACTATAACAAACAAATCCCTTTATTTCTTTAAATGTGAAAGATTTTAGTAATGTTCCTCATTACAGTATTTCAAATAGTTCAAAGTAAACAATTCAGACACAAAACAATGGTGAAAATAAATTGTCCATTTCTTTCAGACCTCTGTCTAGCTGTAACTTTCAAATCAAGCAAACTCTCTCCCCCTTTTCCAAGAATGCTTCAACAACCGTATGATTTCCTGCTGATTTTACAATTGCGTATGTTCAGTATGTCTGTAAAAACTCCTCTGCATTGGTCGCACGTGTTTAATCATCTCCTTAACTTTTTCTAGGACATTAAGAAGTGATTTTAAGAACAATAATAACTTTTTTAAAAAGTAATTTAACAGCTATCTTTGCTGAGAGCAAGCTGTATGGAGTGGAAATGAGAAGATAATTGAATCATAAAGAAATTGTTTTGAAAGGAATAGAATTGTCCTAGTTTCTTATATTACTATTAAATAGGGTTTTTTTCCCCTTGCCTGTAATAATCCATCTTTGAAAGCTATGCATGTTAAATGTAAGCCTGTAAAATATTGTGTGTTTTTAATAAGTCATATTATTTCTCATTATAGCCTTCTTGGTGAGGGGTGGGGGGACGGGGTTAGACTTGATGACATCCAGAGGTCCTTTTCAGCTTAAATTATTCTATGATTCTACTTATGTAGCTATGAAAAAAAATCTTTTCAATAAATATCCACTCCTTCCACAGGCTAAATATAAAATTAATTTCAAAATACAAACCTACTTCATCCTTTATTTTTAATAACTGTTTCAAGCCACTTTAATTTCACATACTTTTGCCTTTTCAAGTTCCTCATAAGATGTCATAATAGAAGGAGAAAGTAGGAATAAAATCTGCTGAGGATGCCTTTGAGACATATTGATTCTAATTTCTGTACCAAGAGCTCTTGTATGAGGCAACAGCATTTGTTTAGTCAGAATGACTTCACTGGTCACTGTTCGTTACATTCGCACGTTGCCTAAAAAGGCCTATCCCTCCTTGTGAATTATCGACTTCTGGGCAAAAGGTAATTCTCGTCTTAGATTTTAATCCTGCATCAGATGCCACTTACTATAACTTCACAAATTTTCTACACTTAGCTAACAGTAGATATCAAAGGAAATTTTTCTCGGTTACTCTCACCTATCTTTTTTCAACCAGTTGTGAGTGAATTTCAGTAAAATGCTATTAAAATTCAGCTTAATGTCACTAATTATCTCATGTGCTACGTGTTCCTTTGTTCAGTTCATAAGTAAAACTAAAGTAATCTCTGGCACTAGCAGATGCAGCATCTCAATGATGCCAATGGGGTGTCCATCAACCATCATTGCCTGGAATGTCACCCTCGCTCCCCTGCTGCAAACTGCTTTTCCACTGCGCTAAAGCATTGAAAGGCCACATGAGCTGTTCAAGCATCACTTCTGAGAGGACATCAGCTACATCATCTTAAGTAACCCATTTCAAATGTCTCCAGTTTCAAATTCATATTTTGACCTTTAGTTAAAGGTCATCTTTAGAAGACAATTAGTTTTTGCTTGTCCCTGAGATAGCAATGAAGCATTTTGGTCACCCATAGCAGACTGGCATAAAATCATCTTTTTAAAATACACTGTTGAAGTATATATTACATTGTTGTAAGTATTAAAGAAACCGCAAAATTCTCCACAAGACAGAAACGTAATTACTTTTCCTAGCTCTTACTTCTTGCCAAATTCTGCAGTGTAAAAATAATATCATTATTATTTCTAAGCACTTAGAAATAAGAGAGAAGGCTAACAGTCAGCAAGAATTTGTCAAGAATAACATCAAAATAAACTAAAGTCCCTCATTAATAGGTTGTAGTAGAGAACAGAAAAGAAGTAGTTGTCATTTATATCTTGGACACGAGAATGTTATTTGAGACTGTCTCTCATCAGATAGTACTAAGTTCAACCCGAAGTACTGTTTGGAGTAAACCGTTATGGAACGGGTGGGAAACTGGTTTGGAATCATACTTTTAAAGTAATTATCAATGGTTCACTGATAAATAGGAAGCTAAATCAAACTGGCTTCCTAAGGAACTTTCCACTGAAGTTCCACTATGACTTTTTATAAATTTTCTAAATTACTTGGAGGGAGGAGGAAATAAAGAGAAAGCTTTGATAGGAACGTTATTACAATTGAAGATCATGCCAAGCTGAGAAGAGCTGCAAGTATATTGGAGTATAGGTTCAGAATTGAATATTAAATCAGTAAATTGGAAACATTAAATAGGATCAGAACTGAATATTAACGCAGCAAATTGGAGACATTATCTGATAAACATAAGATGGAATTTATTTGTGCAAAATACTGTATTTAGGAACAAATAACTGCAAAAATGTACAGATGGTTAGGGAACATGTCTTTGGTACAGGGTCAGAAGTTTCACATGAATCACAAGCCAGGCATGAGCAATAGCACAATGTTGTTGACAAAAAAAAAAAAAAACACCACTAAGCAGGATATTCAAACAGATTTTTAGTCAGAATGACATTCCTGCCCCCTACACTGGAATTGTCAGACTTTAACCAGAACATATCCAGATCTGACCACCGTACTGAAAGTACAGACAGACACGCTGGAGCAAGTCAGGAGAGCAATGAAAATTATCATAGTTGCCTAGCATAGAACTTCTGAAAATAGACTGCAAGAATTGCAGCTCTTTAGACTCACAGCAATTTTCAAACATATAAATGAATGCTGTAAAGAAGAATAGTGTGGAACTAAGAAGAATAAGGGCAAAAATATGCTATCTATATCCATGGGGGAAAGATCAAGGAAATCATGAGCTTAAATTGTACTACAGATAACCAAGGAAGCACCTAAATATAGTTGACCCAACTTTGTCATAGAAGGATTGACATGCCATCCAACTAGATGTCCAGTGTTCTTTATTATGTTTGCAAACCTTTTATTTGTTAAAGTTAAGATTTTTGGAAGCTTTTTTGCAAAATGTTGGAAGTTCAGTGAAAACAAAATTGGAGCAGTAATGTTTTCATTTAAAAATAAAGGCTGCTGCTATATGAGATTAGGAATAATCATTTCTAAACTTTTACCTTAGGCATCAGAGATGGTTCATGAAACTGAATTCTTACTCAGGAGCAGAAAATAGTGTCATGACATACTACTCCGAAGCACTTTATCATCTTCTCTGCAAAGGATACATCATAGTCCTCCCGTTTACTAGATGCATTGTCATTCATTATCAGTCATTCTGGTGAATCAGTGGTAGGACTCTGCTTATTTGGATACCCAGAACTGTACTCTTAATGCAAAAAACCCTCTCAATCTGGTTTGACCAGTGGTTTCATAGAATAATTCATATGTTCCATTTTCACCAGGAAAATTATCACCTGTTTTCTTTTTTGGAAATGATCTTTTATATTGAAAAATTAAGCAGACATCATTTCAGTGAGTATCTGTTACAAACTTTAGAGGACATAATGAACTTGTAGCGTAATGGCTCTCCCCAGAAAAGTGCTCAGCAGAAGGAAACATGACAGCATGTGTCCTTGATCTGTGCCACATTAGCTAACCAAAAAAATGGCATCGTATGTGCAAGAAATTGGGGTCAGGCACTGCACGCTGATTTATTCATTTCCACCTGTTCAATATCTTCTGGGATACTGCAACAATTAAAGGGGTATTTTTTTCCTTGTGGTGCCTTTATTTCACACTGGAATGTGAGCCAAGGCTGTTATCTGCTACTGGAAATAAAAATAGAACTCCAGGGAAAACCCTCATATAGGGGATAATATCCAAAATAGTCATGTATGTGTATGTATGTGTATATATGTATATGCCAGAGACAGTAAGAGAAATGGTCTGTTAGTTATTTCCATATGGCTGACAAAAAAAAAAAAAAAAAAGACAATTAGATGAGTTTTCATGTCTTAAGATGAACTATCAAAATAACTGAACATCATAAATAGTCACTGCAGAACATGCATTCCCTTAATTAAGAGGATACTCCTCCCAAATATCTGTTTCCATGTATGTCGGTACCGACTGCTTGGATTATGACATCAAAAGATTCTATTAAAATTAATTAGAAATATATTTTGTCTCATATGGGAAATTAGAAAGCATGTATCTTTAGCAAAACTAGGGTTTGTCAACCAAACTAGAGTTTGTCAGCAATTTTTCAGCCATATAATTAGAAAAAATACGTAAGAGAAAAATGATGAATGGACGCTACATTCATTATTGAAATCTAACTGCCTTTGGGCAACTAGAAAAAAAGGTACACACATACTTTACCAGCACACATGGCCTTCAATAGTATACTTATAGAATCATAACATATCTCCTAGCAAGCATGCATAAATTGACGTGGCAATGTAGCATAATGTTAATAAATACTAGGCATAGTGCTCATATTGAAAGGTCAATACAGTCACGCCTGTGAGTCCAAACTTTATCAAGGGAAGTAATCAAGGTAATTCAATATCATGGATTCTTCTAATTAGGAGGTACCAGTGCTTTTCAGTTTGTGTGCACAAGTGTGTGTTCATGTGTTGCACACAAGAGCAGAGTTTTTGTCGACCGTCAAAAAAAATCTAGCAATCAAATCCTCTGAGTTTTTGCTGATGCCTCTGGACCACTGCCAGATCACTTTCTTTGAAAGAAATGGAACTGCTTCAAGGTCTCCCTGATGGAGGAGCCTGAACCTCAAAAGATTCCAGATAGTTAGAGGAGATCAGAGATGGTCATCAACTAGCTAAAGTGCACAAAGGTCCACAACCACGCCTTCCGAACCAGAAGCAATTCACAGTTTGTTTACCTTGCATTCTTTCAGAGCTCACTTAAGCTCCTACTTTAAGCCAAACCTAAAATCTTTGAAGGTTTTTGCTTTTCATTTGCATAGCCATAACCTGCAGGTTTAGCTTCCTAACCAGTAATTATCCCAGTAATACCATAATATTTTATAATGGGAAATACAGTGTACAAATAAACAAAATAACTTGGTATCTATTCAGATTTTAGTCAGTTCTTCTGTTTTTCATCTGTGAAAAGGCCTCAGTCCTCATTCAAGGAGTAGTTTGGTGAGAATCAGACTAGGTCAATGAAAAGTGTATCGTCCACTGTTCAGCTTTTTTCAAAACTATAGATGCAGCTTCCATAAGGATCTTACAACAGGTCAAGGTCCATCATTTTAGATGCTTCTAGAAGACTGTTTGATACCTGCTGAGTACATTCCCGTAGCAACACTGGATAAGACCGTCCCCAGGCACGCTGGGAGGCTTCACTTAACCTTGTGCCAATAAGCAATTTATTTATCTGTTATGCACCTAGCATTTATTGGTTGGTCACATCTTAACTGGCTACTGTTACTACAAAACTAATGAGTTTTGGTCACTTAAGCCCTCATTTACTTTGTCTGTCATTTGTCATGGAATATCATTCAGGAACAAGCCTATAGGTCAGAAGGGTTTCTTTAGGTCTTGCGTTATTTAATTTGGGTACAGAAGTACCAAAAAAGATTGAAGAAAGCAGAAACAAGTGTATTGATGATAGTATATTCAAAATGGAACTGTTGTTTGGAACTTTCTTATTTACCTTTCCTCCTCAACAAACAAGCTTTATTTCATCAGACCCCAGGGTGCTATGTCTGTATCACTGAAAGCGTTAAGTCCTGAGGTTTCTAGAAAAAACCATCTCAAGTTTTTCTGAAGAAATTGAGAATATTGTTTTCATGTTTCCAAAGCTTATTGGTAGGAAGCATTAAGCTGCTAGTAGAAATCGCTTTCATAGTCTGCTCAAGATTGAGGCATTGGCCTGATTTTCTATCCTTTTCTACGATTTTCAATGTCCAAGTGACATGTAGCAGTGTCCTGCTTTAGAGCCCAGCTAAAAATGGGACTTCTACAGGCAGAGGTAAACTCACTAAATTAGAGACAACCACTCTGAAGATACGATTCCTTTTATGGAATAAAAGGCAAATTTGTATGAGATCGTCTTTGGTGTCCTCAGGTATGAATGTGAAAGAGCATATGGCTGCAATAATTGTATAGTTCATTATGCAGTGGCTCTAACAGTGTAAGAAGATGGACTCAGGGCATTCTGCAAATGCCTGATTTTTCAGACGTGTTAATTACTAGCAGATCCCATTGATTGCAATTGATTGTGGCTATTTGGAATTTCTAAAGAAAAAGGAGGCCCAAAATGCTTTAAAAGGATGATTTCAAAGGTATAAGATGAGGCATTGCTCTGAAGAGATGAAAATATATCCAGCAACTAGATATAGATAGATATAGATATAAGGCTGCTTCTCTTTATTTCTTCTTCTCAGTATTTCATTTCTACCCAATCAATTAGCGTATTAATTCGTGTGTGGCCTGTGCTGGATGCTATAGGGGAAGAGAACAGTGATTTACCTAATGATTTCTGTTGGTACATATTTAAGAAATTGGAGCTATGTTAAGGTATCTTTAATGATCTATTTTATTTTCTTGAAATAAAATCTTAATTATAGAGAAATTTATAGTCATGAGTCACTTTCTAAACAATTTCTTACAAATTCAGCCTTTTAAGGTGTATGTTAAGATAGGTTTTAACCTACAACATGCATAAAAAGCTTTCACTGATAACTTTACAGAAAATACATTTATTTGAATGTAACAATATTTTATAAGATATATACCTTCCCAAAACTTTTCTAAAAGCTGCAAATTTAAACAGCTCAAGGGAAGAACTTAAATTTGAATGAATATGAAGCCACAAAACTCCATGAGGTCTTAGCAGAAAGTTTATATATAGCTGGAGAACGTGTCACATCTTAATTTAGAAGACAGTGGCTTATTACCTTCCAAGCTGAATAGATTATGCTTTTTTTACCTTCTTCTTTTCCTGATATAGAATCTTATTCTGATTATGCAACGTTCCTTATTTTTCTTCAAATTAAATTGACTTTCTTTCTAAGGTGTGCCTAAAATTACTTACTTTATTTTTTTTCAGGAAATTTGTACTGTCGTTCAAAATGTGATACTAAGAGTATGCTTCTTACACATTACAAACTAGTGCACTAGTAAACATACAGAACTACCACATTCCTACCTCACTGATTTTATTCTGTAATGATTTTATGTAGTCAAAATGACATCTTGGAATACATTTTTCTTCTGTTCAGTCTGCAGATGTTCCCTGCACCAGATGTACAACTTGAAAAATAATAACTGCTGAAAAAACACAAACTGTAAGCTTTGCTTTTACTGAGAGAAGCTATAACTCCAAGTAAGATAGATTTGTATTTAAATACAATGTAAGAAACCTAAATTATTCCCAAAGACTGATGGCAATCTCATCAAATGGTGCAAACAATCACATTATAAATGCATAATTTGAGTCCAAGGTGGGGTAAAATTGTTGCTGGATGAGCTAATAATACTGACAACAATTTTGAAAAAAATCATAAAAAATTGAAAGGCGTGCTTAATCAAATAACTGGCATTAATATTTTGTTCTCTGTATTAACACCTTAAAAATAGCTCTTCCTTTGTGCTTACACCTTTAAGTTCTCATAGCTGTAATGTTTTTTCACCTGACCTTGCAGAAAGTATTTGTCTCAGTATACTAAACAAGCTGTGAAAGTAATGTGATTTCATATAAACCTTTTAAAAAAGCAAGTAATGATGCTTCCTTTCCACTTAGTTCAAGGTTAATTATACTTGTCAAGAAGGCAGTAAAAAAAAGCAGTGAGAAATTTGACAGACCGATGGCAACCACACAGACTGTGCACCTCCAGCAGTTCCCATTTGTCAAAGTTGCACCCATTGATAAAGTCAGAATGAGGACAATATTTCAGAAGGCTCATTTTTTCATTGCACTTAAACATAATAAATCAAGACAAAAAAAATAATATGCTGTAAACTGTAATAGAGAAAATTGGAAAAACTGGCACATTTTATTTTTATGGAATAGTTATGAAATGATGTATCCTAAGCAACGATCAAAATTTCATGACAATGTTCCTGTTCATTTTTTTAATGTGAATGTGTTCCTATTCATTTGAGTGTGGGTGTGCACATATATAAAGTGAGACTAATGCAGTAAGGAACTCTGGTTAAAAACAAAGACAGTTTTAGGGAATAACTTGGATAGAAGTATGGCTTTCTAAGTGCAGACTTTAAAACTCCTACCTCTCTGCAGATTCATCTGAATTTTCTTCTGTGATCATCTGCAACTCCTGTGTGGTTTTACTTGAATCTTCTTTGACACAGTTTTCCTCTGTGCTTGTTTTGGGAATATCCTCATTTGATCGAAGCTGTTCTATGAGATTTTGTTGATGCCAGGTTTGAATAGATCGGTGGTGCACTGGGGTTGGACCTGGCACGGGTGCCAGTATATTGTGGTGGACAGGACTGTTGTTTTTCTTCAGCCCATTTCTGTCCCGAGAGTGGTTCTTCAACCTGTTCTGAACCGGTGTCCCTCTGTGCTCATATCCTTCCTGCTGATGGCAGCCCCCCGTGCCTGTGGAGCCTTGCGAGGGGTGACTGAACCACCTCCAGCGGAGCCTCAGGATCTGCTTCACATCAAACTCTTTCTTTCCAGATACTGACATTTTTTTCAGGGGGAAGGAAAAAAAAAAGACAAAAGCCTATTCTTTGAGAAAGGAAATGGATTCTTTGTTATCTCTTGTGTTTCAACTCCTCTTCTTAAGAAAAGACAACAAAAGAACAAATACCGGTAGCTCTCTCCCTCTCTCTTCTGATTAATACACTGCAAGCTCTTCAAGCCGATGCTAAGCTGCTGCTAACTGTATAGGTGGGAATCCATACTGACAGGATGATGAGGTCAGACCTTAAACAAGTAAATCAGCTTAGCACAGGAAAGCAGCAACCATAACACTACCCAGCTGCTAGGCTTACACACTCACAGCACTATAGCACAGCTCTCTCATATATAACCTAGCCTCACATGATCCTAAGGGATCCTAAGCTGCAACTTAAGATGCAGGAAAGCACATACAAATAGAGTGACAAGACTTTCTATCTCACGAGGTTTTCCACCAAGCTTGCTAATAAGCAGTGCTGCATTTCACAGAAGATTTATGGAGAATTCTTTTATAGTCCCCTCACACAGATTTTTGGTAACGGTTCACTGTGAAACTATCCTGCGGTTCATGTGTTTCCTTAAGGGGTTTGCATTTGTTTATCTTGCTGTGTAAAATTCCTACAAATGGCCTCAGTGTGGTAGCACTCACCTAGAGGAAAGAGGCAGCGTTTGAATTCATTGTGCAGAACTGTATGTATTTTCTCACCTACAGATAGACTTCTCGATATAATTACAGAGGTATGAGAACAGAGGGAGGGAGCTCGTGAAAATCAGAGATGTGCTCCCTGAATGACTGCATCTGTGGAAAACACACTGTTTCCTGGCTAAGTGCCTGTGTAAACACCCTTTGCCATCCTGCTCTTAATTTCTCACGGCTGGTGAAACGCGTGTGATTTTTTTTTTTAGAAAACACCTTTCTTTTGATAGTGTACACTGTAACATGTTTTCAGCAAATTTAATAGATGACATACATTCATTCCCATCCATTCGTCAATAGGCAGGGCTGTGAGAACTGTTCCCTGTGTGTTTTGAAATAATGTACACATTACAATGAACAAAGTATAATGAAAATAATTAAATGGACTGGATTTTTTTCCTTATGTTATATTTTCCACAGTTTGCTCCTGATGATCTATACAACTGTAAGCAGCATGCAGAAATAAAAAAAGCTGTAACACAGAGTCAGTAAAACAGGATTCAGAACTAAAGGAGGGTATCCCTCTCCAACACATCTTACATCTCCTCTTCAGACCTTCCCATATAAACTTCCTTGTTCTCTGTCTGTGCCGTGATTTTTTCTTCTTTTTTTTCTAAACTCTACCGAGGGGATGTTAAACCTTCAAACACTAAAATCTGCTTTCTTTTCTTTTTTGGCTGCATATAATGCAAACAGAGAAATGTGAAGCAGAGTTTTGAAAAGAAAAAGCAAAATGAGAGGACAGGACTAAGGAATCACCAGCCTTTATGCTGGGCTGTCAAGCTCCTATCCTATTCATGGTATTCAGGCAAATGGTATGCAGTGTCATGGACTGGATGCATGTGAGATAAATTACAGGACAAGTGAAGAACAGTAAACTAGTTGAAAGATATTATACTGTTTAGATTCATACAGGGAAAGAAAAGACTTTGTACAAAAGAAAACCTATGAGAAAGAGTTGGCCATAAAAGGCAGTAAGGAAGAAGTGGAGGAAAGATACTTAACAGACCTAACCAATGCAGGTTTGTTGCTATGTAGAACTGAGGCTGAGCTATTGCAATAAAATGTACGTTAACATGTGATTTTGATAGTAGTGTAAATGCCCATGACAGACAGAACAAGAAAAACTTGGTTGCAGATAAATATCTTTTCGTATATGAAAAAGTAAACTATATGTGGGAGCTAAAATACAAGCCCCGGCAAGGCTTACTGCAGTGCTTTGGCATAATTGCTCCCATCGCTGACCCCAGTCCTCTGCTACGGGTTACTGTTCTCGCAGCAGTTGTCAGAACTCGCAGGCGGCTTGGCTGCTTCAGTTAAAAGTCACGACTGAACATCCAGCAAAGGCTGGCTTACGCTCAGACACCGGGCTCTGGGTCTCAGCAGCTCTGATGCAAGAACCGTTCTGCTCTGCCACTGTTTTCCCAGCGCTGCGATTTACGTAACAGCAAAGGCTGCCGCATCGTCACATACAGACATCCCAAACCCGTGCAGCTCCCCTATAAAAGCAATACCCTGTTTAACAATACTTCATTAAGACAAACTCTGTTCTGTAATACTTACTTGAGAACGAAATGAAAGGATTTCTGTGTTAGGATATCAGGCTGTAAGTGTTCTTAAAGGAACATATTTTTTAAAAGACTTCATTTTATGTGTTATAGGAATGGATACAAACTAGAAAACTTGTCCAACTTCTAAGAAGTTGGACAATATTTAGAAGAAGGTGTATAAAGGCCTGTTTGTGAGTTTAATAGGGGGTTTCAATTTAAGCTTGTTGAGAAAATAAGCTAATAAAGAAGCTGCTCCCAAACTTCAGGGATTTAAAAGAATTTATAGGGAGTGAATGGATAAATGAAAATGCTGGCCATTGAGTAAGAGAGATTATTATATGTCCAGAAGTCAGTGTGAGACGTTTTCACACTTTAATGACGACCTTTTATAACAATCTGAAATTTTCTGGAGACACAACTGTTTCAAGTATTTTTTCTTGCATTGTAACTGTATAATATTTAATTTAATGTTTCTTAACTTTTCAACTTCAGCCTACACACCTATGGATGTTATTCTTTTCAATTTCATAAAAGTAATGAGACTTAGTGGTATCTATGTATATGCCTCAGGATTGCCTACATGGCAATCTGAGATCTGTTTTAAGGAGGGAGTCGATATACCAAGTTAATAAAATAATTTATGATAAAATCTTGTAGAGGTTGACAGAGAACATAGTTTCTCTCTACTGCCTTAATCAGGTCATTGAGCTTTCTCAGCAGCTCTGTCAGTTCCTCTTAGCAACAACTCTGATACTTTTAATCATATTTTTTCACCATGTCACAAAGCTTCTGTTGGTTGCCTGTCCTTAAATCCCTTTTGCAGAAGTCACCCTTTCTTCCAAGATATCATCAAAAGCATATTCCTTGAATTTTACTTGAGAATGTACAAACAGTACTTCTGTTTGTGAATTACTCTGTTCCCTACTAACTCAGTACGTGTTTTGCCAGATGTAAAGTGTATCTAGCTAAAATTAAAATAGTAAAACTGGACATTTGCTGAAGAGACTGTCTTGCTCAAAAAGTCAGCATGAGTCAGCACAGAATATGTTTCAGGTAGGGCATAAGTACATTATTTTCCACACAGCTTGTTACCATTCTGGCTAAAATTTCAGTGTGCTGTACTAAGACAGTATAAGCGATTTGATAATCCAAAACTTCAGGTCTGAAATGATTAGAAGCAGGTATGTGGTATAAAGCTGCACCATGTTTATACATATATATGCCACATACCTGCCTTTAATCATTTGGATCCATCTTCTGGCGAGAAAACTAAGTTCCCTTGAAACTGAATACAATGTGAGCGTTTACTTCTTGATGATTTCTTTATAAATCTCTAACATATTTTTAGGTGTATCTCTGACTGGGTTCAAACTTCTAAATGTGAAAAGATATAAGATTTTTCTGTTATTACTATTTCTAATTTAATATGTTTGGTCTCATTTAGATAAATATCCGCCATAACAGCATGATTTTTTCCCCTCACAGTTGGAAATCTCCAAAGAACAGGATTTTCTAGGGCTACGGCAAGTCTAGCCAGGGCCACCAAGAGGGTCAGGCAGCTGGAACATATGATGGATGAGGGGAGGCTGCTAGAATATGATTTGTTCAACCTTATGAAGAAAAGGTTCAGGGGCATCTTATCGCTGCCTTCAGGTACCTGATGGGAGAGTACAGAGAAGACAGAGCCAGGCTATTTTAGAGGTGCCCAGTGATAGGACTAGAGGCAACAGGCACATATTGGTACATTGGAAAATCTGATTAGATATAAGAAAAACTTTCTACCCATGAGGGTGATCAAGGAGGTGGGAAGGGGTTGCCAAGAGAGGCTGTGGCATCTCCTTCCTCAGAGAAAGTGAGATGCCAAATGGACTTGGTCCTGTGTAACTGCTCTAACTGGACTTGTTTTGAGCAGGTGGTCAGACTAGATGAGCTCCAGAGGTCCCTTCCAACCTGTTATTCTGTGACTGTGGACATGCCAGGGAGTGTTTGAGATGTTTATCTAATGGCTACAGTAGAGCCAAGTAAAACTAATGTGGTTGTCAGTTATGAAAAAGAGATACATTTCTAGCAATCTCAACTCCAGTTTGGTAGCGAAACAGTTAAGTACCACCTGCAGTTGTGGAGGATTTCTAACTGTTCATCCCGTAGGAGGTTTGCTAGTAGTTTGAGGAAAAAGAAGTCTTTATTCTCTGAAAAACCTCCTTTCGATTCAATGGGTATGATCTTTCGAGGAAGATCTTTGATCAGGTTAGGAAATTGCACTAAATACGATGGTAGACGGGCATCTAGCAGGAAATCGGGCATTATTTTAAAAGGTCTGTATAAACATGCTGAACTTCCAGATTATTTGAAAGATATGTATTAATAGTAAGAGTCTAAATAGGTTTTATAATAATTTTAAGATTACAAATGTAAATACCTAATACGACATTTGAATTAGCAAATTATAAAATTACTTTTGTCATAAACTACCTATAAGTGGAAATTGAGAATTTTCTTTCTGTCACAAACCATGTTTCAAATAAGCTTCAAAAATGCCTTTTAGCTACAGCTGCCTCCCATGTTCATCTGCCACCAAAACACCTTATGGAAAGGAGTTTTCTAATGCATTTCAAAATGTCCGGATTTTATAGTTAATAACTTAGTAATTTTTTTTTTTTTTGAGAATTTAAGCGAATGGAATATATTCATGCAGTTAGGTAATGTTTATTCTCCTCTCAAAAGAGGCATAGCAAATGATTTCTTATTCTTTTTCTGTATGCCCTGAACTGGTAGTACAGTGCCTGTATGAAAAGCCTATTAGAAAAATCTCTCTCTGTTCCCGCAAGCCTAGCAAAGATTAATAAAAAGGAATCATCTAACTTTCTTGTAGAATAATTCATGAAAGTTACCATTTGCAGACTCTGCAGCCAGGAGTACTGCAAGGACTAGATTACTAGCAAGAGCTAATGAAGTAGGTCTTTGCAGGATGTGAGGCAGATCAGAAAAAATGAATTTTTTTATTAGATAAAAGTCAAGGATAGCTTTGGACCAGAGGTCTTCAATGCCAAGCTCATGGACCCAAATAGGAAAAATCTGCATACGCTGAATGAGACAATCAAAAAAGCAAGCTAAGCACAGAAAGTTAAGAATGTTTTCTCATATTTTTCAAGATATTTGATGTCTGTTCTGACATTACATTTTTTAGAAAGTCAAATTAATTACAAGCTCGTATCAGTACTGTGTACTCCACAGTGCTTGCATTTGGGGAAAACATCATAATAAGATCTACATATGTACAGATTGTTGATAACTAAATAAAGTCCTGTGTAAAAAAGCTGTACGCTCTCTACCCAAACACTGTATTCTACAGGGTCTTCACAGTTTGTGTACTCAGCCTGTGTACTTACACTGCATATGAGGCCAGATCAAGAGAACAAGAAGTTGAATATTTTTATTACACTGTTTTGAAAATAGTGCTTCAAGAGAACTCCCATTAGTCCACCCTTTGTAAAAGAGATATTCCAGGAAACATCTGCATAGCACAGCACCAGCATTAACAGAAGTCAAAGTTAAATGGAAAGGAACATGACAAAAACAAAAACAAATAGCTATATTTAAAATCTGCAGGAAAGTTCAACTTTCTTTTAAAAGAAAACTTTGAATCCCAGCAAACGCAAATCAGTTTAAGACAATCAGTTACTTTAGATACTTTCTACTAAAGGAGGCAGTAGACATCATCCACTTAAGGGAAAGTGTTGACACATTTAAATGCAATTGCTTCCTCAAATAACTGGAAACTGTGCTACAGATTGCAACCCACCTACAAAGGGGGTATGCCAAAATGGGAAAAAAATCGCAGCATTTCCACAAGATCCAGGGAAAAAGAATGTGAGAAGTAAGCCTGGTATAAGTAAGTCTGCTTAAGATCTTGCTAAACGGGAAGAACATTGTCACCCTCAAAATGAAACCAGAATGTTAGAGTGAAATAAGAAATAGCAAATATCCACTTTACAGCCAGCCGGGAAGGGTCTCCCATGAACACGGACTTGAAAGCGATGACACTACTGCAGCAAAAGTAAGCTCAAACACATGACTTGTAAAGCAACTCCTGCCACAGGTCAAGAACAAGATACAAAAGAATGCAAAAAATGTGGATAGGTGCAGGGTAGTATAAAAATAGTTCATACTGATTTTTGTAATATTTTGAAACATTTGAGATATTTTTCTTGATTTTTCAAACTGTTGTGCTCAAGAAAAGCCAATTGTTACATTAATTATTTCATTACCTACTGGTAAAATCAAGGACCACAATACAACATTGTAAAATGGAAGAGGTAGAAAAACTTAGTAATAATTATGACTTTATTGCGAGTGTGGAATTTAACCTTTTATCATACTAGTTCTTCTGCTGTACACAAAAATATTAAGTCAGTTGCCCAAGCTAACGAGTCTTTTCAACCCACCAAAATATACCTATTATTTGATGTCAGGGGCTGAGGCACATAAGAGAGAAAAGACAATTGCCAACAGATTTGAATAACGAAGAAAGGTGGCAAAGGGTTAGGGCCAGGATTGTCCAAAATTATTACTTATTCTGGATGCCTTATTTGAGAGATCTGAGAAACAGAAACATAGCCCTTTCCAGAGCACAGTTATTTAAGCGATATTGTGTTGAACAGTTAAATATACTGCTCAGTTTAGAAAATCTTGTCTAACTTTTTTCTTTTCCCTTAAGGTTTACTATGGACCAGATGGCCTCCGGAGGTCCCTTCCAGCCTCATCCATTCTGTGATTCTGTGGTCCTGTCCAACACTAACCAGGAAGATGGTACTGTAAACATGCTGCCCGTCTGCAGCATCCGTCTTTTCAGTCTGTAGGTACGTGGTGCAGCTGTAACACAGCCCTTCTGCAAACTCACTTCCCTTCTGCCGAAGCAGTGGCTGCTCTAAATCTCTGCCAGCTGGTATGAGAGTTTGGAACGAGGTATGCTGGGGCCAGTTTTTCTCAGCTCCTTCCTTGGCTACTTATGAAGACTGCAGACTTTCTTGATATAGAGCATGTATAAACTCATGGAATTTTTATGAAGAGAAACTATATAGAACTACTGCCCCTCATGAAGAGTAACACTCCCAAGTATCAAGAAGCATTAGCAGAGCCAGAAGGCGGCAATCTGTAATTTTGCATGTACAAATGGTGCTTTGCATATCATTATATGTAGAGTAGAAAGCTAATAGGTGCATTTTGACTTTTTAAGAGCCCATTTCTAAGAAAACATCCTTCCAAGTGGGATAAACAAGCAACTTTTGTCTTAAAATAACTTTAAATATACTCAAGATGAAAAAAATCCCTATGAAATTTCCAAGGTGAAATTTCAAACTTGATATTGATTTTCTTTTGAGGGAAAAAAATCACATTTCTAGGAAATGTTTTGTTCTGCATGTCTCAGAAACCAGTGTTTTAGTGTATGACTTCATAAAAATTCCTATTGCTCTGTTTTCAATTTTTACTAATTAAGTATGAGCAAAACTTTATAGTCTGCAGAGATACTAGCCTGAATTTAATTATTTAATTATTTAAAGGTATTGTTTTTCTGGCTGGTTAGGTCTTTGTTTTTAAGTTCTGCCAGTATTTAAACAAATTATATTATTTTATTTATCTTTGTTGAAGGGAAATATGACTTAGACCTATCTATGACCTAAAATTGAAAAAAACTATTCAAAACATAAATATTCTCTTCTATGCAAAATCAAAACAACTGAATACAGAACTAATGATTGTATTTGTAATAGAAAAATCTTAAACTGGATTTCAAAAAAGAAAGAGAAGAAATGAGGGGGGAAAATTTTTTTACAGTCAGTTTCCTACTGCCAATAATTATGGTCATTTACCAACTGAGAACACAGTATAAAAAGACATTATGACATATGTTCTGTTACTAATCAGTGGGAAACTGGGATATAAATATGACACGCACCATTTACGGCTTTAAGAACAACAACATACTGATCAATCTTCCACTTCATAGTCAATATAAACTATATAGATTCAAACTATGTTCACAACATTACTGTATCCTAAGCAAGCTCCTAAATTAAAGTAGAATGGGATCTTGACAATCAAGCTTTGTTATTATTAGCATAAAGCTGTTACAAGTCACTGTGTGATACGCTGTGGTGTAACCATATAGCTACTGCAATAATGTGAGGATAATCTCTCAAGGAACTGAGGAGGTAGTAAAAGCCATCGTCAGTAATCCAAGTTCAGTTCAGGAGCGATACAGTGACACAGTCTCTCTTCTTTTTGGTCAGAGGGTTCAATAAACTTATTCTATATTATTCTAATATAATCAATTTTATGTGTGTAGAAGATAATAAATATATCACATGCAGTATTCTAAATCTTTCCTCCTAAAAGGTTTCAAGCAAGTAGCTTTATTCATTTGAATCTCTCACTAGTTACTACCTGTTTCAGCGTAACTTCTAGCATTAATCTACTAGTAATAGGCTGCCTTCTGTAAGAACTGTGTCTTTGAAGTTCATCTCTTAAAGCTGCAACACTTCTTTCTCAAACTTAATATTTCTTATTACAAACATTACCACAAGTTTGACCTGCTTAATGTAGTTTGTACAAGATGCCTCGTTGCCTCCACTGGCCTCTGAAATGAACTGAATAAAATCAACCCTCCCTGCTACTTAGTCGTTAATAAGAACCCGCCAAAGAAATGTGTTGACATCACTATAAATCTCCACATAACATGCCACACCTTTGTAGTGCGAGAGGAAAGCAAGCTCTTGTTTTCAGTATAAGTGATTTAATATTTTATATGTTGCTTTCTGGAAACTGCACAAAGTACTTGGGAAAATGTCTTATGATTCAGAAATGCAGGAAACATCCCTTTTCCCCTGTTAACTCCACGTAACACACAAATGTCACACCTCCTAGAACTAAGTGCAAAGTTGAACCCTAATGTATCTACTGTCGAGTCAGAAAGGGTCTGTCGGGTTTTGTTTTGTGAGGTTTTTTTTTATTTGGAGGTTGGTTTGTTTGCTTATTCTTGAAGTATCCTACTAGTTCAAGTACTCCAGAACAAAGTATTTTCATTCTTCTTTCACTGGCCCTTAATTATCTTCTGCAAGAGTGTTTTTTATAGAGTTTGAAGTAAGGTGAGCATTTCTATTGTAAGAAAACAGATCCAAACAAGTCATTGGCAAGATGCATGCATGAATGAACTTGTTAGTCCTGTATTGCAATAACCTTGAACGCTAGGTAGGCAGCTTTGATCTAAATAGTTTGTCTTCATTACTGCTCATATAAAATGTTGCTTCTCAGAAAAAAAATATATATACTAACCAAGCAATTGGAAATGTAGTTACATACTGTGAAATACAAACTGTTGTATGTTTTAATTCCATTTTACTGAGAGATGACATTCTCCTTTTTGATAGTAGTGTTTCCTATTTACAAAAGCAGTTATTACAAATAGAAATTGAAGCAAATGCAAGTATGTCTGCATTGTTTCTTTATTAGATGCCATCAGCTTAACTCTACACCGCTTCCTATGTGAACTGGCATATAACATTTCTTTTACTAATAATCTGAATCAAAAGGGAAAACAATTACCTACACAACATGATTGTGACAATGTGCTGTTGAGAGCTGTGGAGATATTCAAAACAACACTATTTATAGTTTTTATGTAAATCTATGATAGGCTGTATCACAGAAAAGCATATCCTTACCTTTTTCTGCTATAGTGTCATAGAATACTTCTGGTTGGAAGGAACCTCGAGAGCTCTCTAGCCCAACCTCCTGATCAACACAGGGCCAGGTATGAGGTCAGAGCAGGTTACTCAAGGTTTTATCTACTTTTTTCTTGGAAACCTCTAGGACGTCAGAACACTTCGGGGAAACCTGTTACAATGCATGACTGTCCTAATAGTGAAAAAGTTTTTCTTATAACTGGTCTGAACTTCCCTTTTTTTAATTTATGCGCTCTGCCTGATGTCTTTCCTCCTCCTACCATGCTCTGTGAAGAGCCTAGCTCAGTCTTCTTGATGACCTTCCTGTAGGCACTGGGAGGCTGCTGAAACAGTTTCTTCTCCAGGCTGAACAAGCCCTGTTCCCTCAGCCTTTACTCTTTGGGCAAGTGCTTCAGCCTCCAACCATCTTGGTGACCCTCTGCTGAACTCACTTCAGTTTATCAATATCTTTCTTGTGCTGTTGGGGCAGGGGATGTGCAACCTTGGCAGTATTCCATATGCGGTCTACTGAGTGCTGAGTAAAAGATGACTACTGCTTACCCAGTAAGTGGTAGAATGGTGGATGCAACTTTTAATCGCATTTATTACATGTAACAAACTGTACCAAAACAAGCATTGATTTTTAGCATATGATGACATATATTCCATAGCTGTGAAAGGATCATGATAGTTATGTTCATGTAGAAAGTACTTGAACTTTCTGCTTCTTCACTGATAATAACAACCCTTATTTATCCACCAATTATTATCATTGGATATTAAAGAGTATGGAAAGGATCTGGCATACCCTCAACAAAACCTAGTATTTAGATTTGACACTTGTCAGTATAGGTCTGTATCATATGCCATCTCAAAGCCTTGACGGAATAAGGACTTATGCCCAAGGACAGTCTTCTCTGGTAAGTTTTTGAATGCGACTCTTGTTCATTGTCTCTTAAAAAGTAATAATTGCTGTCTTTAGTTTCAAGAGAGGGAGGCCCTTGAGGCAGCTGTATTTCTGTGCATTGTAGAACGTAATGATTCTTAGATGCGTTTAGATTTTAATCCCACAAATGTCTTCTGAGGCTCATGAAAGGCGCTATATATGTCAATAAAAAATCCTTAGAACGTGTGGCCACGCATCTCCTCTGAATCATTGACATGAGAGGTTACAGAGCTCTTTGATTATTCATGGAAAAGTGACCTGCCCTGGGGCAGGTGTTTGAGAGGTCTAAGGCAGTCACTTCAAGTCTTTCTCCTTAATGACTTATATTGATCCGAACACAGACACATACTTAAGTTCACACAAGCTGGCTTGTTGTATCTACAAGTTTGGAAACAGGCATTCTGGTACACCATCTGGTTTACCTTTAGATTAACACAGGGAAGCATGCAATTTTTTACAAGTAAGGCAAATAAGTTTGAGGCTGTTAAGGTTGGGGTTTTGTAGCATAATGATCCATCAAGCTTTTTTCTACCTTCAGTTTCCCTCCCAGTTGTCATCAGTTTTCCTACCAATTTTCCCAGATGTTTGATCTCTCCTTTGTGATACCATAAGAAAGCAAGGGACAGAATACTTTTTAAAATCATATGATTACAAGCATCACAGTCAAAGCTCATCTGAAAAAGTGCTGTAAACCGATACCCTTGTCAGCAAACTGTCTCCCAGCGTCCTAACACCACCCTTTTGGTCATGTCACCTGTAAAAGCACACAATAACTCAATTTTTACTTTGACAAAAAGCCATACAGATCCACATCACAATATTATTGTCGTTCAGCCTGGCTCTAGCTGTTGTCAGCTGCCAAGACGCCTTAAGGCTGCACTTTTACTCTGTCATGCTAGCCCAGAACATAAATCACAAACCCACATTTAAACCATCCAAGTCCTATCCTTCTCATGCAAAAAACTTTGGTTCTGTCATGTTTGCAATTTCTAGACTAGGCAGGCTCAGCATCTGTATTTTGGTGTGTAAGAAATTTTTAGTTTTCATATTTTCTGGGGAAAAACCATAGATGTTTTACATGAGTACTGTATCATAAGATGAAAACTGGAGAACTGATAGTAAAATATAGTATGTTTTATCTTCTTATATATTCATTAATAATAAAAAAGGTACTAAACAACATAGTAACCAAATTTGCAAGTGATAGCAAATTTCAGGGAGAGAGGAATAACATGAAACCTCCAGAAAGCACAAATTACTGAATATAACATACCATATTCTGAGGCAAAGCCTATTAATGACAGATTCCCAAAGGAAGAGAGAAATACAGCCTGCTGAAAGAGAAACAGAAGCACAGAACCCAACACATTAAATCTGATTATTTAGCATAAAATGGTTGAAAAATCCGGTTACGGACCAGGACAAGGATGTGATGGAGAATACCATCTCTTGATTTAGTGTAGATTTTGCTGTCTTAAGTTTTTTCAAAACTTCATCAATAGTCTTCTTTGATCCAGACTCATATCTCTTAATCTTGAACATGAATTCGCTGTGACTTGTGCCATCCCAAACTAATATAGTTTAGCGTATGTCACAAACAAGAGATATGCTCTCGGTTGATTATGTCAATTTAAAAGGCTGTTTGCACCAAATCATTTTGAGGTCTCAGTTTTAACATCAGGGGTCATAAGGTACTTTTACTTTGCTTTAGAAGACATTTTAAGGTGCTTGATACAGTCAGAGTGACAGTGTTTGGCATTTTGGCTTACTGAGTTTCCTAAATTAAGTTACTGATACTACCTCTTGTTAGTGAGTAGCTGATGGCTTTACACTTTCTTGATACAGTGAACATTTAGGAATACTAGATGCTATCACCATTTTAATGTAAAGTACAATTGACTTTAAAGAACAAAGTCTGTAATTGTGGTGGTGTTAATGTGGAATTAACGATCACAGGAAAAAATATACCTACCAAATTCCACTGCTTTAAAATACAAGATTCAGCTAGCCATTGAAACATACAGAAAAGGCTTTGAGATGGGATTGCCTCTTAATCACTGTTAGCGGCTGATTTTTTTTTTTAATGCTTTATTTCATAATTTTATGTTTCATGTTAATGAAAATGTTATGGGAGAAACCAGTGGGAAAAGAAAAGCTATTTGCCTCTCCTTACTTAATAACTCCGTCTTGCTGATCCATTTAGGTATTTTTTTCCCTCTGAAATTGCTTTCTTTATGCTGGAACACACCTCATTGTTTTTCTGCCTGACACAGTCTAATCATTCTGGCTTGCAGACCTCTCACACAATAACAAGAACATGCCACAGAAAAGGCATTACTGTATTACTAGGACATATAGTCCTCTTGAAAATAACACATTTTATCCTCTAAAGGAAACAATACAGAAATTCTAAAAATCCATTGTGTGATTCATATCATTTATATATTGGGATCTTTAATCACATTCTTTTCACAGATTTGGTAGAGTCCAAGAAGGTTTAATAAAAAGGTGAAGATTACTCTGCCTATTTTTTATACCACTATAAGAATTATTTTCTTTCTGCAACAACCTGCAAAATTACAGTTGCCTTTTCACCTAGCTCTAAAGTGAAGAATTCTTTAAGTATCTTATTTTTGTTAATACTTTGATTAACACTGCACAAAATATTTTATATAACTGTTATTATTTTTTTTCAGTTTTCTTTTACTTTTTAGGTTTTATATATAATTATATGCTTATAATACATTCATATGAAACATTAAATGTTGAAGAAACTTGTTAATTCTACCCTGGGTTGTTGGTTTGTTTTTTTTTTATTCCGGGAGTATCCATTAAGGCCTAGTGAAGGAAACCTTGTTTAAAAAAGCAAAATAAAATATACAGTTAATAATCAAATTGATGACCAGAGTACATTTTAAATTCTTTGGCAGAATTCTTACAATCAATACTGAACTGGGGTGGTTCCAAGATCTCCAGCGTTTCTGGAAGTAAAGTTCAACTCATGTAAGTCTCATTCTTAAAATAGTTTACATCTGAAAATGGAGACAGATAAATGCACTTACTTAAAGATGTATAGATGGCAATGACACATTTTTTTCTAGTCCAGTTTTAGATATTTAAAATTCTAATCTATTAATTTTGGCACAGATCTTTGGATTGATTGAATTAATTGAATTAATTAATTTGAGAGTACAGAAGAATTATAATTCTCTGATAATCTGTAATAGTCTGTGTACATTGCACACATTCTGCAATTAATAACATATTGTAAACATCTGGACAATATTTTTCCTCCTCCTTCAGTAAAGAATGTGTAAAATCAAAACACTGCCCCTCCGAGGCGCGCATCCTTCAGGAAAAATTGCAGCTTCCTGATACTTTCTGGTTCCCTCTTGGTAAGATTCTTTGGTCTGTATCCGACTTGCTCTCACCATACATTACTAACTGGGCTGACTCTTTAGCGTGACTTCAGGTTTGCCCTTTTAGCTTTTATTATGTGTCTGATTTCAACATTAGTCAATTCTCCAGTCCCCTCAACGCTTTTGATGCCTTGCTGCTGGAGTCTGCCAGGCCCCTGCAGCTTAAGGCAGCCAGCTGGACCAAGGTCGGGCTGGGGACCACCGACCGGCAGAGGCCTCTACTTCATTTGTCCTCATGTTTGGAGGCTGTTTGAAAGAGTCCGAGCAGCTGGGGGTCCCCCACCTGTCCGGCTGGGCCTGGGGCGGCCCTGCGGGGACAGGCCCGAGCCACGGCACACCTGAGCCGGGAAGGCCCAGCAGAGCCCTGATGGCGCCGGGGGAAGCGTGGAGCTCTGTGGGGAGCCTGGGAAAGGCGACAGAAAGAGAAACCTGACGAGGAGGGTGAAAGGGATAACTTAGATTTTTTCTTTTTTCTGTCCCCAAAGTAAGTACAATAGTTGGAGCACGAAGCAGGGCAGGAGGGAAGGCCCTGCTGTGCAGTAACCCTGCAGAGAAGGAGAAGTGAGTCTTCAGCGTTCGGGTCAGTGTGGGCTCCTGTGACAGAAGTTGTTCAGAGGCACAGGGTCAGAAAGGATTTTAGGCTCTTAACCATTAAGAGCATTCCCCATCAGGAGCCCAAATGTGGTAGAAACGGAGCAGGTGTGTTAGTGTTTTTGCCCTTTGCAGCAGGTGTGTAACGGCCTTGCTCCCCCACCGCAGGGAGTGAGGAAAAGAGGCTTCTCCAATCCTGCAAAAACATTTATCTGTACCAAACATCATCCATTGCCAGCATGTAGTTGACTCATTAAACGAGATGCACAAATCAGCTTTTGCAAGACTGAGGGCTAAACTGCAAAAGAGCTGCATCCTTAGCTATACATGTTAGTAGAAGCTCCGGGAAGGCTTTATCATAGGAGATTGCCTCCTGAAAACCAAGCTGGAAGCTCATTGCCTGGCTGTATTTTAGCAAGACAAAGAAGTATATATTTAGCACAAATACAGTATTTTAATTCTCAGCATGTGGGAACTAATACTTTTAATTGGTGCTACTATGATATTTAAGGATAGGCTTTACTTTGTGTCACCATTTTTATAGCTGTTGGCAGAACTCTTTGGAGACATTATTCACACGTGATACTGATATACAGCAGCAAAATATAAAAGTAAAGAGGGAATGAGGCAAAACTAATAGGTCTGTCCTAGTCTTTACAAATTTTAATTAGTGTTCATCTACTGCTGCTGATACTCAGCCCAGCCCAGGTTTTGTGAGTTAGCACATAACACCCATGGAGAGCTTTGCAGTGCAGGACACATCCCAGCTGAGTCTCTCAGAAGGAGGGATGTGGGTTTGAAGGACAGAATTTAGAGACTTTTCAAACCATTGGACACGGTTTGTGTGGCACCTGAAGCCATCACCATGCAAACGGGCCCTGCCTAGTGGGAATGAGACATATTAGAAATGCTGCACGGGCCCTCCCAGGGGGGCTGCGAGACACAGATTTGAAACTGTTTCAGCCCAAGGATTAAAAAAACACGCTTGGAAAAAAGAAACGAAAAAGAAATATCAGATTCTTTGTTGAAGCCTATTTAAAATACTCTGTCAGCAGTGTAAAATGATGTAAAATGGATTAGAGCTGCAATCTCAGTTTTTAATGAGATAATCTGAAATGGGAAGATCTCAGGCACCTGGTCCAGGTCAGTGCAAAATTGTCCTTACGTTATGTTCTCTTCAGCAAGCTTTAAAGTAATTGAACTAGATCATCCATTTCCCTATAAAAGAGACAGCATTGAAGTAACATTTTCTATCAGCAGGGTAGCTTTCTTTAAGTGCAAACTAAACTTACTTCTTTTTTTGTTTTGTGCATAGTTGTCCTGTCATTCCTATAAAGAATTCAATGCTGAATTCCCTAGCATGATTAAAGCCTTTCCTTACTTTATTTTTTTTAGCTCAAGGCAGTTTATTTTATTCTTTATTTTCTCTATCTTCCTAATTTTCCTCAAAGCCAGTTTTGATATTTTTTCCTATAATATTTACCCCCAGGCTGAATGCACATTTCCCACCTCTTCAATTTAGCAGAGGAATATGAACACAACTGGGTGGAAATTCCTGTGTTGTGTTATGTAATCCACACAGTTCCATTAATAGCCTGACTAATATAAATATTTCCATTTTGAGTTTGAGACAGTCTCCTGAATTGCTTGTTTTTAAAGCAAATAAATGTAATATAAAAACTTTTAAAGAAATCCCTTAGTCAGGAAGTGATGTGGTCCACGAGTATAGTTATTAGGTTTGGTCCATTCTTTTTCAGCCCTGTCAAAAACCTATTAGGTTTCAGTTGGTTCTCCCCAGCCCATAAATCTTGCCAGACATCTCTTATTTCTTAATTACATAGCATGGACTGTCGGTTTGCAGATGTTGTATAGTAATTTAAAATGTCAGGGATACACGGTTTCAAGTGATTATTTGTGCTACTGAAGCTGTGCTACAAGACTGTAAGTCTCAGACTTGCTTTCTTGGCTAGTTTATGGTACAGCTCTCATTACTTACATATAGTTGTGAAAAAACTTTTGGGGAGAGAGAAGTAAGCTTACTATGTATTCAACAACTATAGACTATATTTTGCTCTTTTTTATCAGCCATAAAAGTAAAGGTAACAAGATACTTCCCATACTTCCTCTTATTTTTAAGTATTTGGGGTAGATTTCAATTTCTCACTTGTCTCCTTGTACAGGCACAAAACCAGGTCTGGGAGGTTGTGCAGCTACAGATAAGAAACAATTAAATTCCTAATAAGCAAAAGCAATCTGTCTAAAAAATTAGGATTTTTCTGACAAAAATGTTACAGTATTGGTCTAAAAGTTACAATGATAAGATGTACTGGGTATTTTTTCGGTGTCTCTGATCTAAGGCTCTAAGAACCTCTTCAGAAATCTTTTCATGATTTCTTGGAAAAGTAATTCGCTATTGTCTTTGCTTTACAATATATAAACTATCTTTATGCTCTCCATGACTCTTCTCTCATTAAAGCAGGGACCAGAGAGCAGATTGCCTCAATAATTAATTTGGCCTGACCATTGTCCATGTCCATACATGTGTATCATCCAGGAAAGAAGTACTTTGGGATAGATAACGTATTGACTATACCAAAAAGTGTCCCTGCTCCCAATCCACATTTACATGCCAAAGCCAATCCTTCTCCAAGGATTGGCCTCTCTGAAGTACTAATATACTGTGTATAATTTATGTGTATTTGTAAAAAAAAAAAACAAAAAACCCAAAACATTGATATACAATGTCAGTGAGACACTGGCAGCTGATTGCATCTGTAATGAGAGAATTTCCTAAATTGACACAATTTGAGGTCTGTTATGGGGTAGGATGGAGTTTGCTTTGAAAAGCTGTGAATGAAACTACTAAAATTTCTACTGATCTCTTTGCTGGAATTAATTTTTAAAATGACACTGTAAGGACTTTTTTGCTTGAACTCCAGAACATATTTTAGCAGGTTTTAAGTCATTTCTTCTCTGATCTGAATCTATAAAGCCCTTACATGCTCAAAAACTTGCAGGAACCAATGAAACTTGTGGACACCACTATGTCATTAGAATTTATGAGTATCTAAGATTTTTACTAAGGTGTTAAAGACAGGATAATTACTTAAAATTACTGCAGAGGGAGTAATGCGAGTCTTAAAAAGTCTTCTTTTGTATTGCTTGTGTGTGTGGAACATTATCCTTGAACTTTCCTCTAAAGATTCAAATGTGTTGCCATAATCTGCTAACAATAAACACATTTGCAGATGTGCAGACATATAATTATAGGAAGTACAAATAAGACCCCTGTGTAAAGCATAGCACAACAGAGAATCAGGGAGGTTTATGATTTAAGTAGTTTAGAAGATTTTTTTGTAGCTTATGAAGGAGATTCAGTTTGCTTTAGGAAAGTACATACAATAATTATGCGTGCACTTAGTGCAGAAAGAGATGAAACAAAGCAATTATTCTGCTTTTAATCAGTGTTATTTGTATAATAAGCCACGTAGAATAAGATACTTCCCCAAGATATTTCTTTAAAAATATTTTGTGAGGCAATCTGATTTATACTTTATGCATGAATCAGCCAGACCTGTTGTGCTTTATGATTTTTGTCCCCGTTAACGCTGCTTTTCCAGCAAACAGATCTCAATGATCTAAAACTTTTGGAGAAAGCTTTATATACCACAACATGAAATTGTTAAAGGCAGCTTCCTCATGCTTTGTAAGATTTCACGATTCATGTTGTGACTAAATTGAATTTATTTGTAGTCCATTACGTAACTTTGGTATAGTGATGTTATCTGCAGAGAAACACTCTAGTGATACAGAACCATCATGTTCTGAAAGAGAAAAATAGGTGAGGGCAAATGCTGGATTCAGAATCTCTGTATTTTTGCTTTTGAGAAACCTTCTGAATGAAGTAGAACACACTTTTTGAAGACTTGTCATCACATGCGTTTTGATTTGTGCTCCTCTTTTCGGAGAACACAAACTGCCTCCTTTACTTATCACAGCTAAGACACACTGGTCTGTGCTGCAGGATTCTCTAACTGCTGAACAGTGCAAAGGTGCTACACGGGCATTTCATTTTGAGCATGAAAAAGCAAGATGTGCAAGGCAGACCGTGTGTATTGAAATTCTGGTCTGCTGATGCCTTGCCAGTTGATGTAGGGATTATTGCATTTGCTTGACAGTGAACAGTTTGAGAAAATCCATAGGCATATCCATCACTGAGAGGGATTTTGAAGATGATGAAGATCTTTCTTATCTGAAGTGCCAGTGATTGTTAAACTGCATCTCTTATTTTTAGCTGATTCCAAGTGTGGGCCCTTTTTGAAGACCAAGTGGAAAGAGATCGACATTCTTAAGAAAAAAAACCTTTATGTACTGTATCGCCTGTCATTCTTTCTCTGTTTAGGGTTTTTGAGTTGTTGCAGATTGTTGGGGTTTTTTCATTGTGATGCAGTTTAAATATATATTATCTGTTTGAGAACTTAGAGCTGGGAGATGGAAACCCAAATTCAAATGCTTTAACAGCTGGAATATAATGCTAGAATTGTGCCATCACTGCAGTTTGTGAATGACATTCAAGCCCTATTATAAATTTAACTCATTACTGCCTTACATTCTGTATAATAAAACCTATTTGATCGGTCTAGAGTTGTTTCACACTCCCCTAAATTCCATAAAATTAAGGCAACCATTTCTACTGCTTTTTCAGAACCTCCAGGAAACTGAAAAATTAGTTATTTGGAAATTTCTGTTTTGAGTTGTGCTGAGGTCTGCAGATGACTGCGCAGGGCAGTGAATGAAGGTGCTTTGAAAAGCCACAGTAAAAGAACTGCCTTTTACTCTGCTACTTGTCTAAGAAATGGCATTCGTATCTTCTGCATGCTGGAATAGAAGTGTATAAATGTTGCATGCTTGATTTGAAGTCAGGCAAATTCATAGTGGAAATATAACGTTTTAATATAAGAGAAAGCAACACTGTGGTCAGAAGAGCTGGAGTAATAGCACTGGAAGTAAATGACCAAGAAAGGACTGCCTTCTTTCTTGTGGGATGGAATTTTTTGAGAGGAATATGGTTGTGTGTTTGCTTTTTTTAATAAGAGCTTAGAGATTTTTTGGAAAAGACCTTGGTTTGAGATCAGCTTTTAAACTTGAGCTCCAAAATTTGGCAGAGGCAGAAACGTTGCTATGGCAACCCATTATCTAACACTGTATTACTGAACCTCCTGCCAGTTCATCCACAGTTGAATGCTGGAGGTAACCTTAGAGGGTATTATGTGTTCTGTCCTGAAACAGTTCAGCAGGCCCTTCCAAAAATAGGCTGTGACTTGAGAATATGAACAGCTATTGGGAGGGGGGAGGGGAACAGAAAAAAAAGTTTTCCCTTTATAAAGGTGAACGAATACACTCTATCTTGATAGTGAATTTTCATCACCTCAGTTAAACTATTGGGTGTTTTACAGAGAGCAGAGGTGGTTCACAGACATTTTAATTTAGAAGGATGATTATGTATTTTGTTCTAGAATAGCCTCCAAATTCAGGATGCTGTCATCTTCATCTCTCCTGCATTGAGAGTAGTGATCTGGTTGAGTCTGGGAAGTGCTGTCCTTAAGGAAGTGCAGTCAAGGCTGGAATCCAGTTACAATACAGTTGTCCTCAGGCCAGGTACTGCAGACCTTCAGTTCAGAGTAAAAGGAGGTCTTTAGGCTGGCTTCCGGGAAAACAGGCTAATCTACAGCCTGCCTCCCCAAATCTTCCTACGGCTAAGACCAACACCATCTTATTACTCAAATGGAGGGGATAATTTGTTCAGCATTGAGAAATAATAGCAGAAGTAGTCCCACTGTAGTATAAAACTAGCACAGGTGCCAGGGTAACGCAGCGATACGGGCCTCAGCAGCCTGTGTCAGCTGAATCTCTTCTGGCAGCAGGAGATGCAGATTGCCCAGCAGACCAGCCTCAGAGCTGTCGCTGTCTCTCAGGGTGCCACACTGGGATGGAAGATACACTGTCAGTTACATGCGCCTTAAGGGTTGCACGTTGGCCACCCCTTTACTACTGCTTCTCAGTTATGTTTATAAAATCTGGCCAGCTGGTTTCAGTGAAGTATCCTCATCCAGACAATTTTTAACATGGGCAGTCCTCAGTATCATCTGTTCTCTCTATACATTTTTTCACAAATAAGCACGGTGCTGGTCACCAAAAAAACCCTAAAAAATATAGAATTAATTACATGACTTGTGCTAATACCCTCAGGTTTCCAAACCTCAAGGACTGTTTTCTTGTATGTATGTTTGTTATTGCTCTGGAAATATTTGTGTCTATTTTGGCATTCCACTTTCCAGACTTCCACAGAACACGTGAAGCGGTTGTTAGCCCAAATACCTTACTGCTCTGCACCTTTCTATGATTGCTTTCTAAACTGTTTCTTTGTTTTCAAATACTTGTACTGTGATACACTTGTCAAAATGTGCACAGAAAATAAGCCCCAACTAGAAATGCATGTCAAATAATGCAAAACTGACAGTTTCATTCAAATTAATGATGACTGATACTATTTGCCACAAGCGTCAAAGCTTCCAATAACATTTTCTTGCTGGCAGCAAGAAAAAACAGTATTTTTTTTTTTAGATTGGATGGGGTTTTTTTCTACTCAGTGGTATGAAATGAACAAGGTTCAATTCATGTTTACACAAATTCTTTTGTTATTTATCTCATGATCTAGTTACTATTGGCACCGTTTAATACAATAACACACCTCTCATGACATTAAGCTTTTTATGGTTCATCCGTAATACAAGATTAAAAGAGGAGTCACTTGGGTTACCAGTAAGATTGTACCTTTTTTTAAATCGTTTGACTTTTCTGTTCTACATCTAACAAGCTGAAATATTTATATATGTATAATATATTTTATATAATTTATATATACTTCAATATATATTACATAACATATCATATATGTGGTTTTATATATATAAAAAATTCAGTATTTTAAAGTAACTTTGTGGGTGATCTGTGTGTGGAGGAGTAGTTTTGAGAATTTATGTTTCAAACCTAGCACAAGATTACTGCTTAAGGCTGAGAGTGTGCTATGTTATGTATTTGAAATTGAAGAAGAAGAGATACCAAACCTGTGGATTACTGGCAGAATTTCTGATTACAGGTGCTGTTTACAAGACATGGAAACAAAACATTGACTTTTGATGCGAAGGTACTGCAATAGTAGGAGGCATGGCAAATTGCATTGGATTTCACACTTTTAAACAAATGAAACATGAATTCCACCTGAATTTCATTCTCAATTTACTTCTGCTACTTGGAAGCTAAAAATCTTAGTGATAGCACTTGTCGTCAAAATTGGAATATTTTCTCTGAGTTATTGAAGAGCGGATGTATTTAATGTAGTCTTAGTTTTATATCCTTCATTCTGCAGGAAAGACAAAATCTGAAAAAAATGTTGTTTTTTTGGTTTTTGGGTGTTTTGGTTTTTTTTTTTTGCTAAAGTCGTAGTCTGGAAGATATCGTGAAAATAGAATTTTATATACCTCTAAGGTATAGAGATATACCTTAGCTCTACTCAAACAATGCTAAGCAGAGAAGTTAAGTCACCTTTGTCGCTGCAGGATTTTGAGCTTGCTGAAAGCTAAAGTAGCCTGAAAGCTGCTCTGGATTTGGCAAGCCGCTATGGGGTCCCAGCGGTCCGCGGAACACTGCTACCGTGCTGCAACATTTATGCTGGAAGTGAGGGGCTCAACAGCAGCTGATTCAGAGCTGCTTACCTAATGTCAAGGGAATCTCTAGCTGACCCAGTAAGGCTTCTTAAATTAAATAAAGCAGCCAAAATAGAAGCCAAGGGCTGGCATGTTATAAATCACATTGCTTAGATCAGCCTTTCTTTCAGTTTTTTCCCCCTTTTTTTAACAATTTCAAAAATTGGCTGTTTACTACATAGCTGAAGTGTCTCACCCACCAACTACAAGCTACCCTATCATAAATTTCATTTGTGCTTGTTAGGAAACTGGATGTATGGATCTTCATTGCTCCACTGGGCAGCTGGCGATCTGAGGGAGAGCAGCAATCCTTAGTAAGCTTGTCTTCTCTTAGCCTCTCTTAACGGAGAGGTCTTTTGTATTAGCGAGGATTATCATATAGAATAATACATGGAAAAATAAATGGACTTACTGTCCTATGGGAGTCTATGCAAGCCTGCCAAATTCAGCAGCTTTCATAATAAATTGAATGCATGTATGGTAAAGTATCATATAAAACACATCAGCTATTTTATCCTTTAAAATTTACTATTTAAGATTCTGTAGACAGTTTCAATAGGTCTCGACCTATACCCAGTGCACATCATGTGCTGTTTTGTCTGGGAGTTTCATAGCTGTACAGCTTGAAGGATATCTCAATAGTGGACAAAGAGCAGAGATCTTTCTCTCTGCATTGGGGATGAGCAAAACAACTTTCTAATGCCGTCTCCTGTGTTAGATGGTGTCCTCTGCGCAAGCACTCCCCATTTCCATTTAATCATGAAAGCAAGTGCTGAGTTCTGGTATTCTGTGGACACGGACAGTTTTAGACACAGGAAAAGTCATCAGCTGCACAGAGGCTGAGGTTGCTTGGGACAGCAGAATAACCATGAAAGATGGCCTGTGAGAGCTCTGGAAAGCCGGGATTGCTGTAGTCACTATCTTTGCGTGCAGCTACGTTGGTGACTCCGAGAGCTGGGGAAGCTTGCTGAAAGGCAGTAATTGCCTCTTACTTTGCACTGGGACTATCTCGGTCTCATTTTTGGCTTCAAACTCAACCCGTTCCCATCCCTCACTACACAGGCTGCTGCTCCTCATCTTTGGAGTAACAAAACTGAATTTTGTTGTTTCGCTGCTGAGGGGCTGAGCCAGCTCTGACACAGTGAAGATTTTCAGGTGCAGCTTTTGGAGGAGAGCAATGCTGAGAAAAACTTTCCTCTTGCACACTAAGGCAGATGGAGTGTGTCTTGGTGTAATATTTGCATTTCATTGTTTGAATAAATTCATGTTTTAAACCAAATACCCAATAATATTTCAATTATTTTTGCAATTCTCACATATATTCAGTACCTATAAGGAAAGCTCCTACTAAAGACAGGAGGTAATTCAGGTTTAATGTAGATTACTGCTGGGGTATGTTAGGTCTACATTTGTTGTATTTGTAATAAATTTAGCATTTGATAACTTAGTTTGCCAGATTTTTAATGACGCTACTACTAGTTAAGATGTTTTCCTGTCTTCAAAAATTAAAAACATTTCAATAGTTAAAATAAATATATTGTTCATTTTAAGGCATACGTTACTGCATATGTTTGTAGTTCTGTTTTTCTGAACGTGTAAGATTTTTTTTGCATACCTTGGTATTTCATTCTGAACCTGGGGGGAATTAATGTTTATAGTCACTGTTTGAGTTTGGTTTAGCTCTGATTGTTAAGCCTTCTCCTCTGGGAGTAAGTGAAGGAATCCCAGGGAGGCATAAATGGAAACAAAGGCATGAGAAGAAAGGAAGGAAGGTGGTGGCAACAATAGCACACTTTTTTTTTAGATCATTGATTTAGTACAGAGGAGACTGTGTGTTATAAATCCTTTATATACACCGTACTCATTTTAAGTGGTAGAAATGCTATATTTTCCCATTCACAAAATGAATTTTGAGCCATGAAATTTAGCCAATTAAAAAACTGAATTAACTACTCCAGCTAAAACTGCCTCTCATGTTGTTATGATGTTAAAGGATTAAGCACCTCTCAAACCCCATGAATCTTCAAAAGCAAACTGAAAGTTTTTTCTGCACCAACAGAAAACTGGTGGTGTCTATGAGAGATCTTAGATTTTTATTTTTTTTTTTTTTAGAATCATCCATTTCTGTCACTTGCTATTAAATGTCTTTGAAAGGTATGGGGGTTTTTTTCTTCCTAAATGAACAATATTTATCAAGCTCAGAAAGGAAAAAAAATAAACTTCTCTAATGGTAAACTAGTAAACACTGAATAAACTGGGTTTTTTTTTTCCCCTGGCTCCAGTATTTTGTCAGCTGTTAAATTCTGGTCAGCAGTAGTAAACCATATGTTAACCGTGTCACATTTGACAATGATGAAGTCTTACAGCCAAATTATGAGTACACTTAGCAATTTGTGTAATAAATATTTCCACCATATTTTCCAAGTAACTTGACATGGGTTCACTACTCTAAACAGAAAGTGCTCTGTATTTAATTCAGTAGGGAATTTTCCTTTCTCACATCCCTCCAGAACAGAATTAAAATTTAAAACATGTACATTTAGCAAAAATATTTTGATGTCAACATGTCGCTCAACATTCCTTGCCTGTTAACCATGAAATATTTTTTCCAAGTCACATCACCAGATAAAAAGGAAAATCTAATAGATAGCCTTTAGCATTCAAAAAACAGATTGCAGTTTTATTTTTGCAAGCCATGTAAAATGAACAAGTTCCATTTTCAGCAACTACATTTATATCCTGACAGGCAGAAAAGCTGTAGGTTTTGGGTTTTTTTTTTTCCAAATGCTGCCTGTTCAATCAAAGGAACTCATTACTGAAGTTGATAAAGAGTGGGTATTAATACTAAGTGTGTCCATTTCATATTAAATGTATTATTCTGGCAGAAGAATATTTTCATCTCCAGATCACAGCAGAAGTAATTAAAATTCAAGACATTAATTATACTTTAATTAAACCAAACCATATTTCATAGGATTGTTTTGGCAGTATGAGGAAGAAGTCTGTCTCCTCAACAGCTAGTGAGGTGGTTATGACAAATTATAAAATCACTGAAGCCAGGTAGAATTGTTCCAGTCAATTAAGTGCGTCTGTGAAGGAATATATACAGTATGTAAGCAGAGGGAAAAAATACAGCAGTATTTTAAAGTTTTTCAGACATGCACAGCCATTGTTTAAAATCACAGATCATGAAATTTGTTCTTTTTTCTCTCCATGCAGTCTTAAGAAGTCCATTGCTTTTGGTTGGACCAGTGAGTCTATGTTAACATGTTAGGCATTAACGACACATCCATTGATTTGTTAATTTAGATTTATCTTAATGACATGGCTCAAAGCGCTGGTGCTCTTTATGAGAAGATGTGTTTAAAAGCAGAGAACATGCTAAAACTTAAGGCACACAATGCTTTGAAATTTAATAGATGTATGTTATTCTTCTTTGTGTTCATTTCTTTCTTATTAAATATATTTACATCCAAATGTGGACGTGATCTATACATTTTTGTGATTTTGTGATTAGAATTGAAATGCCGAGTTTCTTTATATCCTCAAAAACACTTTTTTTTTTTTAGGGATTTTTTTCCAGAATGTAAGCAAACATTAACTGCAAAGCTTTCTTATTACTATAGGCCAGGTTACACAGCAGGCAGACACCAATTTTCCTAAGGATACTACCATGACATAGAGGATTGGAACAGAGTGACCGGTATGTGCAGCAAATAGGTGACAGATACTGCAGCTTAGTGCTTCCTGAGTTGCTTCCCATCTCCATGTTTTAAACTCTACACTTTAGTGAGCAAGAGATATAAATATATGAAGTGACTATTGGGATTTGTAGTCTCTCTGATTAGTTTTGGTCTTTGTTTTTTAAAAAAACATAAACAAGAAAAGCCTAGGAAATAAAAGTTATATATAGCTAGTTATATCTGTATTAGTTATATATATTAGTTAGTTATATATATATTAGTTATATCTGAAGCTCTTTCCTTTCATGGTGATGGTGGTTGGTATACAACTAATAGTGGGCACAGCGAGCATACATGGATATAGGCTGCTGAGAACATTTAGCCAGTAGCACAGCATTTAACATCCCTTCCACAGGCTTAATTAATTGTAGGCAAGACTTTGGATCTGGTAGGTATCTGACTTCTATCTTTACTGAAATTAGTGAATAATTAATACTCATGGGACAACTCAAGAGGAATGTCTTTCTCTTGCATAGTAAAGGAATTAGATGATACCAAGGCAAATGTTAAAATGGGCAGGTTATACAAAAATGTGTAAAGTGCTGATGTATGCAAAATATTGGCAAGGCATTGGTCAAGTCATGCTTACATAGTTTGAAAATCTGAGTTGGAAGAAGGTTTGTATTTAACTTTGGTAAATAGCAATAAGTCCCTATCTGAGTTAGCATGGAGCAGTTAGTGGTACGTCCAGCATGTTGTTTAGTTAACTGTCTTTCTCTGTGGTGACGGTGAAGTTACTGAGTTCAGTTTGTTTTAAATGACTTTGTTAGTCATGTGATTGATGCTTCCTGTAAGTTAGCTTTCCGTGGTAAACGGAACTGTGGTACTGCCAAAGGTATTTCCTAACAGATTGGCATGGATATTTTGGAAATCTATATAAAATGATTTTAAGGTCTATCAGCCACATACACAGCCTAATAAAACTGTATGTAACAGTTTAAGTTACATCTGAACTTTAGTCTTTAGTGCATGAGCAGGGTGGTCCAAATTTGACCTGTATCAGGGATCCTCCTGCAGTTGCATTTGAATAAAAATTGTCAGTAAGTCATGCTAGGAAAAGGACATGTGTCTAGCAGAGTGTTTGTCAGAGCTCACTAAACACTTCCTGTTCTTAAAACTTCCAAGAAATTTCTAATTAACATTTGTGTACAAGTTCATTATAACACTTGCATAATGTATGACAATGGCTGCAGAGGGATTTGAACACTGATGCTCGGTAATATGAAAGATTCCATATTATTTCTTTGTAGTTTTTCATAATAGTCTCACTTATTTCCCAAGTTTCTCATACCTGAAGGTACTTAATGAGTAAGTCTTTCTCTGTTCAATGAAACTGAGCTTTTTGAGTGGAAACTGCACAAAAGATGCAAATTGAAGTTAAGCTTTGGAATCCGATCTGGGTTTTTTTCTGTGATATTTGCATGAACCTACCATGTTGTTAGAACTTTGGTTCAGTCCTTTTGTATGATACAATTGTTCTTAGTTTTAAAAAAAAAGTATTTTTATTTTGGAAAAGGAATTGATTAGCTGAGAAAGGTCAACGTATTTTTTGCCAATTGATCAATTATTTAATCTGTTATAAGTTTTCTGAAGCTATGCAGCATGGAAACATCATTATGTTTGAAAAAAAAACCCAAACACCTTCTAACTGCCATTCCATCCCGCTTTGCTTATTTAGAGAACAGTTAGTGAACATTTCTTGCTGTTCTGTCTCATTTTTCTATGAGGAAGGCAGTTCCTTGGAAGTTATCATCAGCCTCATTTCAGGTAAAGTCTATTCTTGTTAAATATTATTTGGACTGCAAAGTGCGCCTTTCATACAGATGGAGCGCTACCTAAGAGAGAGTTTTACCCGATGAACTCTTTCCCCACACTGGTTAGTGTGTGAGACTGTTTTCTTGGATATATCATATAAGACTGTAAGTAATTAGTCACAGCCTGGAGTTGGTAATCAATTGGAATTCTCAATTTCTCCTCTCCTGCAAAAATACTCTATCCCTATGATTAGATTTGGTCTCCCATACCTTCCAGTTAAAACAGTTCCACTACTGAAAATAATCAATGCTGGGCCAGCGAAAGTGCATAACTGAAAAGTGTAATTCTCTGATTCAGTGGATAGGACACTTTTCTTGGAAGTGCTATGTAGGTTCCTACCCACTTTCCAAGAATGTGTATCTTATTAAATAATCATAAGGCAAATGCAGAAAAGGTCTATCTCCTCTCCAAGATAAGCACCATGACTGCTGCAAGCCTTGCTTCTTTCTTTGTCCATTTAATGCACTTGATTGTGCATTGATCCAGCTACAGGAAGGTTAGTGGCGTTTACCCGAGAGCAGTCTGTAATCTCATGATTATAACATCTGATGATCATATACAGCCCTTTCCTAGGAAGATGGCTTTGCATCAGGCTAAGAACAGCATAGAATAGGTTATCACAGCTGGGGGGGAATACTTTAACCACTTAGTTTTATATGAAGAGCAGGCACAAATACTGCTTTTCCTATTCTGGTCTGTTTTTTAATGAGAACATTTCTGGGCACTGTACCTACAAACATAGATGTTATATTTGGTGTGTTCTGAGTACCAGATTCTTCCTTCCTGGAGGACAGATTAAAAAACACCCAGTTTGAAAGTTCTGCTCTCTTTAATGTATAATCAAAGCTACTCAGCTGTTCCAAAATATTAACTCTGTGTACAAAGCAGTGTTTTAAATTTGTAGGGAACTTCAGTTTTAAAACAATAAGTGGCCTACACATATTTTTTCCTTGTTCTTCCTAAATAATCACTGCATAAAATGAACTCTCTCCAGTAATAAAATTAAAGTGGGTTTTTTTCATTTATTTTGATAGCTATACTTTTCTTCCCCCCCCCCCCCCCTTTTTCTGCTGATATTTTTGCAGTAATCCCTGTACTGTGTATACAATGAAAGCATCACAACTTCAAGAACATATGCATAGGAATACCTTTTTAAATACAACCTAGTGTTATATTTGCATGAAACATTCAGGAAAAATTCTCATAAACTCTGAAATATTACTAGAGAGAAAATAAAAATACACAGGCTAATTGAATAGTTAGATTTTAAGAGTCTTGAGCAAAGCTTTTTAATCATGAAGAGTAATTACAGGGCTGAACATGTAAGTCTAATATTTTGTGGCTTAGTATACTATTTCTTACTGATATTCTTTCATATACTGTTTATCTGATGGAGATAGCTCCATGTTTATCCCTGTCTTTTAACAAACATTTTCTTTAATACTGCCTCTTGCACAATGGAAACAGACTTTTCGGATTAATTTAGCTATAGACTAGTATTTCTGGTCAAGTCCTTTTTTTTTCCAGTCAAAATCTTAATTCTCCTGTTTAAGTCATATACAGAATACAAAACTTTCCATGAAAGAAAATGTTCAAGGTTGATCTTCAAGGCTATATGAAATATTGAACCAAGGGTTAAAGGGGAATTCTCAAAAAAGAAATGCAGACAGAGATGCGAGATGTTTAGCCACGTGAGAATAGATAAAAGGCTATTTTAGAGTGAAAGCCTTTCCAGCACGTGCGCATGTGAGAGTGTATTAGCAAGACTGCAATGCTTCTTTGGATATGACTCAGAAAGCTGTTTCTATTTAATTAGACAGGAAAATTGTGACACAGTCATGGTATGTGCCTTAGAATAACAAGCGTGTTCAGCAGATTGCATTGAATATTAGAGCTGTTGCAGAAGGAAAAGCAAAGCATAAACTTGAAATGATTTATTTTATTTTAGAAAATAGCTTTTTTTCCTTTCTTTTTATAGTCTATGCATTTTTACTATTTCTTATATCATTTTTTCAGTCATTTTCTTCCTTCTGGAACTGGTTGTCTCCAGTTACGTTGCTTTATGGCCAAAGATAAAACTGCCTGTGAAGTTAGCAAAGCCTGTTAAATAAGCTGTCAAAACATGAACCATTTCATACCTTACAGCTTAGTAAGAAAGACAATTTTATGCAACTTAAAATTAAAGTCTTTCAGTGTCACCTTGTTGGACAGCCTGGAGATAGATTGTATATAGCTACTGTTCATTATGATGCATCTGTAGGCTATTCAATTTCAATAATAAATGGTGAAAGAAACATCACAGTCTTAGCAAAACCGGCATGATAAAAGGGAGTGTTTTCTTCAGGAACATGTTTTAAACTAAAATGAAAAGATTATAAATGAGGTTCGTAGTGTTCTAGTAGGATTTGGGTAGATACATGTCAGACATCTTTTTGTGTGATAGAGAATCCTGAGTTTCAGATAGGTGAGAAAATAGCACTTTGAGTGAGAACCTCATGTACTTCAGAGCAAGTATTCGACACGCTATCTTTGCATTTCTACCAAGGGCTCTCTTCTGAAGTCTGACTAAAAGTAATTTTTTATTTGATGAGAATTTCATGTTAATTCAATTACGTATGTAAGCTGTATTTCATTTGCACACACGATAGAGTGAGAACTGGCTAAAAGGTACAAAAATTAAATACTGGCTGTAACTAGAAGAAGCAGGTCTTCTATTTCAGTAGGAGTAATTTTATCTTAATAAAGCTAGCAGCTCTGACCATCAACGTTTTCTTTAAAATTCAGCTATTAGAACCTAACCCTGCTCACATGAACATGAAAGGATAAACAGAATACGGTTCTCCTAAGTTCTTCTTTACATATTTGATTTGAGCAAGTATGCTCAAATACCTCCAAGGCAGAGAATATTAACATGAGATGATTTGTAAATGTGTTTCTAGATTAGTAGTTCCTATGACCAAAGGAAACTTTTTTGGTAATCAAATACTAGCAAAACCATTAGCACTTAGAACTGTGATAGTTGTACCAGCCCATATTTGCTGAAGCATTGATGAATACTGACATTTTAGAAATGATCTTGTTATAGAGCAGTGATTCCTTGTAGAAGTTTTGACATTTTTAAATACAATAATATCATTTGGAGTAAAAATGTAAATGGTATTGATTTCTTCAAAACAAATGTCTAAATAGAAATCGACATTAATTGATATTTAGGAAAGATGCCTAAAAAGAAAAAAAGAAAATCTTTCTGTTGGCTGCTTATAGAAATGTCAGTAGAGAGTAAGGGACAAAGCTGGAAAAGAAATAATGAATGTTAACCGTGTAGCTAGGGAGTGGAGGGCAACACAGCTTTCTAAAATTGCCCAGAACAAAAACACTTCTAGTTGGATTTGTCTGGTTGGGTATTCTAAGACACTCCCAAAATCACTTAGTAGTGAATTAATACAACCTTTTTTCCCATATGTGGCATCATAGCACTGAAAACAACTCTCTCTCTTTTTGTAGTCCTGAAAAGTATCTAGATGCCAGTATTAAGCATCATTAAAACATGTATTCAAATATGGCAGGTTTTTTGCAGAATATTTTTCCAAGGAAAGGCCTCGGTAGGCTTTAAAAAACAGCAGAACCTGATTCAAGGTCGGATTTGCCGTGGAAATATATTTATCTGACATTGCATCTGAGGTAGCAAGAATTATACTGTCACTGATGAACAGCATTGAAAGTCTTACTCTTCATCCATAAGCCAGAGAAACCAAGCTACAGCTCTTCATTTCCCAGATTTTCTTATCTGCTGTTATCCATCATGCATCTCAGTTTCTGATCGATTACTCATTATATCCTTATATTAAGCATGCACACAAGCACCAATAATTATTGAATCCATGTGTTTATAGCTCCTGCTGTCTGTTTCCAAGTGTCACATCTGGATATTTCCTGGTCTGCGTATCCTCTTGTATGTAATAACAGAAGAAGTCTTATAGAGAACTACGTCAGTCTATAACAAGACTACAGGCATCCTGCTGATTAGTCAGTCTGCTGCTTTGCTGCTTATCTGTCATACTCTCCACTCCCTGTTGCACAGTTAGACGACTTTATTTTTTTCATGCCTTATTGAGACCTTCTAGATTCAGGGAAATACAGGCCTATGTATTTCATGTTTTTGTCAGATGTATTACTTCTAAAAATAGAATTAGTACACACATGGATAAATTTGCTGTATTTGGGAAGAAGGGAAATTATAACCCAAAATACATATGAGTTTTTTGATGGGTTCATAAAGCACGTTGTTGTTTCTGTAGTTTACATAGATTCCTAAAAAAATTTTGACAAAGATCATCATCAAATGTTTTAAGTAAACTATACAGCAATGGGATAAGAAGGACGGTCCATAAATGGATAAATAATTGGCTAAAGTGGGAAACGAGGTAGGAGTAAAAGGTCATTTTTAACCTTGGGGGAAACGTGAGGCTTTGTGCTTGGACCTTTGCTGTCCAGCTTATTTATAACAATTGGGAAAAGGATTTGAATTATAAGTTGTTAACATTTCCTGATGATGCTGAGTAGCGGGATAGCAAAGTCAGGGCCTGACAGTGAAACATTGTACATTTGAACAAGAAGTCAGCAAAGCTCAGTAACTGCGCAAGAAAATGGCAGATGAGATTCAATACAGAGAAATGTCAAATTATGCATGGATGAAATGATGGGCTCTGAGTTGTGTGTTACTACCCAGGAGCAAGATCCTGGGTTATAAATATAGTCGCATGAAAATGTAAAAATTACCAAAAAAAAGATAAAATCTATAACATTTATTAATAATAATATTCATTTCTACATAATTGGGAATAATTTGAAAAGAAATAGAGGAGAAAACATTTTGCCAATGAGTGAATTCATGATTCACTTGTTTCTTAGAATCATAGAATAGTTTGGTTGGAAGGAACCTCTAAAGGTCATCTAGTCCAACCCCCCTGCCGTGGGCAGGGACAGCTTCAACTAGATCAGGTCGCTCAGAGCCCCGTCCAGCCTGACCTGGAATGTTTCCAGGGATGGGGCATCCACCACCTCTCTGGGCAACCTGGGCCAGTGTTTCACCACCCTCAGTGTAAAAAATTTCTTCCTTAGATCTAGTCTAAATCTACCCCCCTTTAGTTTAAAGCCATTCCCCCTTGTCCTGCCGCAACAGGCCCTGCTAAAAAGTTTGCCGACATCTTTTTTATAAGCCCCCTTTAAGTACTGACAGGCTGCAATAAGATCTTCCCGAAGCCTTCTCTTCTTTTGGCTGAACAACCCCAACTCTCACAGCCTTTCTTCACAGGAGAGGTGTTCCATCCCTCCGATCATTTTTGTGGCCCTCTCAAATACTATGTGCTGCTCTGATTCAGAACGAGGGAAGTGGGGCTTTTATATGAGAAGGAATTAGACTGTAATACTCCTACCAAAGGGTGTTAGGGGTTCTAAAAGTTGACACAGGCTTAAAGAAAGATCGGACAAGTTTACAGAGAGAGAATGATTAGGATTACTAAATACAAGAAACCATGTCTAGCTCTGGGGACATTCAGCTCTATGCTTGCTCTGCTGTTGCACGCTTTCCTGACATCTGCTTTTGGTCACTGTGAGAGGAAACCTTTGGTCTCGCCCCCAGTGACCATCCTCATGTTCTCACAGTGGCAGATCCTGCTACGGAGTTGCTCACTAGTTTGAAGATAGATGTGAATAAAACAAGAACTCTAAAGCAGGCCAGTATAAGACAAACCAAAAATAATGTAAGAACAGAAGTAAATGAGAAAAGTCTTACATTTCTGTCTAATTTCAGACTGAAATGTATGGAGTGAAAAGAGAAACTCAAGGCAGATTTCACTGTGCACAGCTATTGGTTTAACAATTCTTGCACAAAAAAAAAAAAGGAACTTGTAGTTCTGAGATCCCTGGGTGTGAGCCATGTACATTTTATAAATGCATACTCTGGCAAAAAATAATTAGGTCAAACAGAAAGGTCTGTGCGCAAGCTGGATAATACATACTAAAGCAACAAATGTGTCATGTTTAAGTTTAAAAAAAAAAAAACCAACCCAACAAAGGAAATATCTGGGGTTTCTTTATTTTTTAAATCCTTCCCTTCTTGACTTCAGAAATATTCTTTGTAATTCATTTTCTAGTTACGTTGATGACATTGTTCAAGACAACAAAACCAAATGAAACAGAAGGATGGCAAACAAAACAGCTTGGAGTACTAACGCAAGAATTCCTGTTATTTTTTATGACTTTCAGCTGAGTCCAAAAATTGATGCTGTAAGCACTGTTAAAATGTATCAACTGGTAGAAAATTAATTATGAATGTACTTCTAGTGGAGAATATTAAACTTCAGCAGTTTTTAATATAGAACAAACAGTATTGGAAATGATTATCATTATGGATGCCAACAAAAGAAAGATATTTAAAGGACCTGAAAACAGCACATGACTGTGAAATGTTCTGTGGGTTTGCCTAAGACAACGAGAGAGGCTTTTGTTGCTTTTCAGGAGTAGAAAGCCATTAATCCTCTGTAGAGCTTAAAGTAGATAGAATTTTAGAGGCAGTATGTTTACCATGGGAGTTTTTTAAGTTAAATTTAGGTTTTGATACTAAACTGGTTTTGGTTCTGAGCATCTGTAGTTTATCTGCTAGTCAGCCTTGGTCAGGTCCCTTAGGGTTAAGATTTTATTGATTTTCCTGAGGGATCTCCTGCACTATCGGGTAAATTGCTGTTTAAACAATAAATCATTTTAAAAATATATTCCCTATAGTGAGGGAAGAGTGATTAAGACTAAAAAACTCAACAGCTATTGTTGGAATTTGCAAGCATTTGTTGCTATGGCTGTAATTAAAATCCTGAATGATAATCAAGCTTTTAGGCCAACTCATGCCATCCATAAAAAAACAAATACCAATTTATTCGAAAAGCATTGTCTTCAGCACATTTTGTTGTTTATCAGAACAAATACTGATGTAAATGCTGTGTTTATTTTGTTAATTATATTTCCACCAATACACCAGACGACATTCTTTCAGAATATTAATTGTTTTATGTAAATTAGAGAAGGGGTTTAGAAGTAACTTTGCTGCTGCAAACCATTAATCTGTTCCGTGGTGTAAAGAGATCCAGTTTCAACTGATTTCAGGATGATAATCCTAGTTACTATCATCATTACCAGATCCTTCAGAAGGGAAGTAGGTTTGTAGCTCATGGCTTGTGAGACCCGTATTTTCAAATTTTCATATGGACCTCATTCAAGAAATACTTAAAGTTTCCAATCATAAACAATTCTCATTCTTGCTTTCAGGATTTTAGCAGTCTTGTACTCACAGGACTTATTCAGTCTTGCTTGTCATGCCCTTTTCCACTCACCATACACCAATATCTTTTTTTTTTTTTTTCCATACCAAGATGGACAGGTGACAAAAACATAGTCCGGGGAACAGTTCTTTTGCTCTCTGAGAAATAGTTTTTATTTGATTGCTGGGGCTTTCTATAGGCATCCATCTAGTAGGCTTATGGTCTGGCATTCATTTAGTCTGTTGAATTCCTAATGGTGAGGGGAGATTTTGATGGGTCCACTTCCATGTCTGTTCCCAGACCAAAGTATTCCTAAATGGCTTTGTTTAAGTTAGACATCAGCAGAAAATGTCAGATTTTCTGTCCTTGAACAGGTTATTTTTGGGGATATTCCTGGCTGAATAAAATAATTTTGCCCTTACTACCATTCCTTCAATCCTGAGAGTGCAAAGAAAAACAGGAGGAAGCATTGCTAATCCTGATAATAGTACTAAAAACACTAATAATCCTGGAAATCCGGAAACCATCTTTGTTTGGGTCTTCATCTGTCAATGAAGGCCTTTCATTTAAGGATCTCTTGAACTGGAGGTTCCTGGAGGTCCATTCACAGCTCTGCCCACCTCCTGGTGTGGGAGCTGGATGTTCTCTGAGGTTGAAGCTGACTGAAATAGTGGACAAAAGTCCTCTGGGGGATGTAATGACTGAATGGTCCCGGGTTTTCAGTTGGTTCTCATAAATGGTTCTCATTCTGCAGTATTTGTAGTACTGAAATATTTCACAGTCATTAGTGTTTAAGGAGAAAGTGCGTCACTAGCCCCGTACGTTCCAAAGAAAAAGACCAGAGGTGGACATTCCATTTTCAGATGGATAAAACAGAGATAAAATGAAGAAAAAGTACATATCTGTACCTATTTGTTAGTATTTGCAACAAGGAGGCAAACTGTACTCTTGGTTTCATTCCAGTGACAGTTAAAAACAGATTTTAGCTATACTGTGCATTTCAATACAATAAGCAGTAGATGCTTCATCTTAATAACTGTACCCTCATTTATAAACACAGTTTCTTGAGGATTACGTGATTCTCTAAATACGAAACACTGTGAGATCAACTTGGAGGGTTTTTTAAAACACATAAAAATTATAATCTAGCTGTTAATGTTTGTTTAAATAATACAAATGCCTTTGGAACAAATACAAAAGCTTGTCTTAGTTTCTAGAAGTAACTTCACATAAGTAAAATAGATATATATTGCATTTTGAAAACAATTTTTTTCCCAAACTATATTACAGTTATATTACAAAAATTATATATCTCTGACAAGAAAGAAATAGCAGTCTATTCTCACACGTTTTAGGTTAATCATTCCAAGTTCAAAGGTGTATAATGCTAGATGGATAAGAAGTTGTAGAGAAGTTGTTGCCAGGTTTGTACTTTCCTTCAACACAGTAATAATTTTTGCTGTATAAGATTTGGTGGAAAGTAAGTCTTTCTAATGAAACTTTCTTTGTTTGAAGTGTCTATATTACATAGTAATGTAATCAGTTAAGAAATAAATCTACCAAGGTGCTGAGAAAAAATTGGAGGAAGTAGAAAATTCTTCAAAACAAGCTGTCAGGAAGCTGTTGTACAGCCTTCTAGAGACAGTAAGCTTGTGCAACAATGACTTTAAAAACACAAAGGTCTACTGAAGCATGAGACAGACACTTCTGTTTGGCTTTTAAAAATAGGCCAGGCTAGAGGAGGTACAGAAACCCTGACAGCTTACAGAAAAGCAGGAGCACGTTTTAGGGAAAAAGATCTCCAAGGAGCGGGATGAGGTTTAGAAGTTATTGTTGTATTGATGCTTAATATCCTTTCTCAAAGCAAGGACAAGGGGACAGTTGGGTTGGGTTTACACCGTAAACACTGGAACAGCTGAAAGGCTGGATTTATTAGCTCAGCCATGAGCTGTTCACAGAGCTTTGTGTTCAGCATATTGTGTTGTGAGTTCAGCAGAACAGAGCACATTAATTCTGTGTGATGATAATGAACTCTCAGAGCAGGGCACGAACGAGATGAGAGGAACCATGGGACACGCGGTAATGGTTTCATAAGCATGCTGCCATTTCCTGGGTCTGCATTGTGTTTCACAAAGACATTAAAATAGGTTGTTTCCAAACAATGAGTTTTCTAAACTGAACAAATCCATTTAAACATAAGCTAGCTCTTTTACGATTACAATATAATAATAATAATAATAATAATAAACCTATTGGTCCCTCTTAAAATACAGTTGTAACATTTATAAATCTATTGTGACTTAACACTTCCCACAGCATGAAGAGTACTGACAGTCAATTAAAATGCTGAAGGAGAAATTAACTGTAGGAGCAGATGAACCAAACAGATGAAAGACGTGTAATTATTATTTCTTATCTAGAAAATACTGCTTCCAAAAAAATATATTTAAAAGAAGCATCACTGAGATATTCACATGGAGGGAAAATTTATAGATTCCTTAAATGAAATTAAACCACGACAATGACTGACTTTTTATTTCTTATATTTTCAAATAAGGCCTCCAACTGTTTGATTCCTCTTGGAAGCTAATTCTCTGTTAGCAATTCAGTAACAGATACCAGCAAAATAGTTTTCAGTATCTATTTAAGCAATACAGGACTTAAATATCTCCCTTCTTCATGAAGATGTTTCCAAACTCTAAATTATGAGGAAGTAAATTTCATATAAAATAGATTCCTTCTACTTCTGTCTTTTGTTGAATAGGGAAACACAGCTACATTTTTATCCCTTCTCAATTACTATCATTTTTATCTGACTTTGGATGCATAGAGCCAAATACCTAAGGCCGTTAAAGGATTGTGCACTTTACCCTTCCAGAGTATAAGCACATACTAAGACAAATTTTCAAAATTCTGAGATGAGACACTTTACTGGTAAAACTCTATCAACATAATTACCTGACATTAATAACACCAGCTAAATTCTCAATGAGAAAAACGTATAGATAAAGAAGCTTGAGTGTAAAGTCATTGCAGAGAGTGGAAATCAGTGGAAGATCAGTTTAATGCTGCATATACGTACAGTATGAAAAAAGTGATAGAACACCATTCTTTTAAACCGTAAATTGCCATTTATTAATTGGAGCATCTAATAGGACAAAAGTGAAAGTGTGAACAGAAACTCATGGAGTAGTTACAGTGAAATCTTTTATTTAATGGATAGAGTAGCAGGTTGTTTCTTTTCCATACCTTAGGCTTGATTTTTAGTTTTTTAGGTTTACACGCTCACTGAACGGGAGACACTATTTACCAAAATACTGCTTGTAAGAATGGCATTAGTACTAGAGGCCGAGTTATTACATTTTATACTACAAATAGCCTTAGTCCTGCTAAAAATCTCTTAATGGCTTAAAAAAAACAATTTTAGGATGAGAATAAGCATCCAAGAGCCAAGGAGAATTGTTCGTAACTCGCTGTTAAAGCATTTAGTATCTTTAGTAGGTTATATCATGGCACACCTTTTGTATTTGATCTCACTTCTTGCAGGAGATTTTATGCTACTAGGAATAGAAATGGAGACAGATAGTAGTTTTATTTCCTATGTTTTCCAGTTCTACCATAATGTCTTTATGTGTAAGTCTTGAAAACATTTGTGACGGAATTTGTGAGCTCTTGCACTATGCATAGTTAGAGATTTCAATTTGTGTACAGCTTTTCTAGTGCAGTAAAATCACAGTTCAAAAATTAATTATTTAAAGTCAGTATATTAAACAGAAAATATCTGTCATCAAACTGTGTCAGCAATACTACATTCCTTTTCATGGCCCTTTTTTCTGACTATCTTAAATAATACTCCACAATGCATTAGGATTTAAAGGAACTCAGTTTTAAGCTTTTTATGGTCATGTGCTTAGTATTTTTAGACAAATGCTCAAGTTAGACTTCATAACTTAATTGCTGAAATAACTTATTCGAAGCATGACCTGAGTTTACTTCCATATATGAATTTTGTATGAAAGGATTAAGACTGGCCTTTGGAAAGCAATCCCTGTTCTCTTATTAAGACACCATTCCTTTTCACAGGCAGCTTTGATCCGCTGTTCTCTAAAACCATGCAGGTTTTTCTTTCTTTAACAGAGGTTTTGTACTGGATATGTACTCAGGAAACTAAATTATATATTCAAATTCTTACTTAACATTTACTGAAAGACTGTAATCCTTACAGGATGAATAAACAACCAACTATGAATAACTTAGAATAACTTAGAATAATAACTCAGAATAACTGAGTAAAAGATGAATAATAAATGCTGTGCTCCAAACTGTAAAAATATTGCTGTCAGCAAAGAACAAAATTTCTGAAAAAGTACCGAAAACCATGTTTCAAAAAAAGCCTCCAGACATTTTCTAGGGTTATATAGAATTACTTCTTACGTGTTTTCTACCTCTGCTCAACTTTACAGTATTTCTTCTTCCTAACACTGTCATATAGTTAGGTACTCATTGCCAATCGCTCTCATCGTCTCCATTCACTTCAGTCGTACCAAATGGTTTACCATCATCAGGAGTTTGTAAAACTGTGAAGTGTGCAGAAAATGTTAGGTTTCTGTCCAGGCTCTCTACTCTTTCTCTGCTCCTCTACAAGCTGTTTGTTCCCATGGAGGAGCGGCTACAAAGGAGGGAAGATTCTGCAAGACTGATACAGAGAATGAGCCAGGTAAGCGGAGAAAGACAGTAAACTGAAAGGTGTTGCAGTAGTTCAGCGAGGCATGTTGAGGGAAGTGATGTCCCGAGTAATTTGGAATGACAAGGTTTTGAGCCAGTGGGGTGGAAAGGATTTTTGTAAAGTCTGAATGAAAAACAGTTAGTGGAGTGCTGAGAAAAAGGAACTAGTTTAACTAAATAGTTAGGGAAAAGGAAATAAATAGATGCATCATCATGATTTTCACCTCAGAAAGCATTCAAATGTGTTTAACCTGAAGTCCCACTGCGTAGTTAAGTATGTAAAATGAAAAAGCACTTTGTTGACGTGTGGATTAAGTCAACATTCACAAGTGGAAGGTGGACAAATTTCTTATTTTTTTAAAAGATACTTTTTCATTATGCCTTCCAAAACAAGCATGGAAATTAAAATAGGATCTAATTGTATTTCAAATTACTTGAATAGGATATCCTCACAAGTACAAAAGTTCTTAGCTGTTGTGGATTATTTATCTGCTGCAAGTTATCTTGCATGCTGTAAACCACTTTCTTTGACTATCACTAGCTCCCTGTTTCATGAACGCTAGCATATGATTTGCTGCTTGTATTACATGAGTAGCTTCAATATGCTCCTGGTATCTCTAGAGACTTGATGTGTGTTATATCAGCTATTGCAAGTTGATAACGGGGTCACATGTTCCTTCCCATTTTGACATAGTGTAATACAAACTGCTATACAAGTTTCTATGTCTCAGGCTTTTTGATACAGTACATTCATTTTGTAATTCTAAGGATACTGATACAACCAAAATGAACCAAAGAAATGTTGACAGCATGAACAGTAGGCACAGGAAAAAGAAGCAAAAATTGGAACTGAAAGAGAGTATTGGATTATAATACACAAGTTTTTAGTATGTGATTTTTCTTTTTAAACATTTTTATAAAATTAAGAGACTTAAATCCCTTAAACTAATAGCTGAAATATTATTTGCACTGCAGTTTGCTTTTCTCTGTGGATTTTGCTGGGGGGGTGGAAGGGGTTGATGTTCCTTTGTATCTAACCGTATCAGACAATAAAGCCACACCAAACCTTCTTGTACCAGGTTGCCTGTGAGAATCACGAACTGTTTTGCTCTCCCAAACACATGACCTGAGGGAGTTCAAAGAACAGGGATACCATTTCAGTCTAGTAGAAATTTCGATCGATCTTTTCAGCCCACATCTAAAATGTGATATTGTCTAGCTGTTTTCTACAATATTGATAAACCAGACTGCTGATATGTGTCTGAGTTAAGTCATAAAGAGATATGTCTCCATACCTCAGTCTCAACCATGTGATACCACATTGCTTTCCTCTGCAAGACTGCAAACCAGGTAGACTGTTGGTTCTCTTTTACAATTCTTATGCTCATAAAGTATAAATAAATAGAAAAAAAAAATTTACATCAGTCTTTTTAGAGAAAACATTCTTGTCCTTAATTTTGTTAAATGTGTGCCAGTGATTATTAAAGGTTGCTAACTGAAAATCTGATATGCGAGTATCTATTGCAAAGTCATCTTTTTCCTGTTATTTTTATATGCCTTTCTATATCTTATTTTATTAAAATTTCATTGTTTCATATCTGACCCTGCTTTGACGGGAAGGTTGGGCTAGGTGGACTGGGACCTCCAGCGGGCCCTTCTAGCCTGAATTATTCTGTGATTCTTAATTGTTACACATGTAATTTCAAGGATCCATGAAATACACTGTGACAATCCAGGGTTGCCCAGAGAAACAGGACCTGCAGGATTGCTGGAGTTAATGGGGTTTATCCCTTTCTCAGTGACTTTTGAATCCACTCATTTATGAATATTGTTATCATTTAACAGTAAAGTTTACAAAGAGCCTTAAAAATGCTGTAATCTTTAATCATCCTTTATCTGCTTATTTTATTTGTCCTGATCCAGCACTGGCCATCTTTAAATTGAGTCACAGAGTTACAGAGTAAAATTAGCCCACTGCTCAGTTCAGAGAATAAGTCATATATTGAAGAATTCCTAGAGTTTCATTAAAGCTAAGCAGACTGCCTTAAGATACTGAATTTTTTTGATGCATATTTTTGCGGGTTATTTATAGTACAGAGTTATTTGTAGTATACACTCCAGAGTGTTTGAGAGAAGGTGCTATGTTGGATTTGCATACAGGGAAAAATGACAGTGTCGGCCAGACTATCTGCTGCTATAACAGATGTACATATATATTCTTTGGTAAGAGCAAGTGAGAAGGATGCCAATTCTTCCATCCCATTGACCTTGTTCAGTGAGCCTGATCTAGATTATGTTATACCAATCATCATACACTTGGATCTGGTTGTAAATATAATATGACATACAGACTTTGATGGAGCTGATTTCCCCTTCTGGGTATTTATGCTTCAGTCTGTGGGCTAAATTTGGGGACTTTCTGTCTAAAAATTCTCTACACTGCAGTGTAGAGAGAGAGAGGAAAAAAAACCAGAACGCCTCCAAGGGATGGCATTACTAGATATTACTATTCCTTGGACATTTTACATGTAATTTATAGTATCTTCAGCTAATGGAACAAAACTGACACTGTCTTATTAATTGACAAGATAGTTATCCAGCATGTAGCAAACAAGGTTTTATGTAAAGACTTCATATTTTCTTAAGAGAAACAGAAGTAGCCAATCCCATTCCTTTTCTGAGCAAAACATTCAAATGTTGCACACTTTAGATTATGCAATTATATTTCTTGATATTGAAGTTGAATAATTAAATCCAGCCTCATCTGGTTGTTTTGAAGACTCATGGAGTCAAACTTTTGAATACAGCTGTTGAACACATAGTTACCCTAAGGATTACTTTATCCTTGTATATTCTGTGGCAAAGTACGTACTGCTAAACTGTGCAAAATAGGTGTTGCACAGTTTGGTCCAAAATGAAGTGGTAGGATGCAATGACAATTTAGCACCACTTAGTAATTTTAAAAATATTTTAGATATATCATTACAGGACAACTATAGGATGAAGTTTTCTAAGGTTGTTTGTTTAGTACCACTATAGCATAGCACGGTACTGTAAAAGGAGGTGAACTGGGAATTTTATAATAGCTGTGTATCACATATGTGTATTTTATATAGAGATTACTCATTTCTTCTGTGCCCCAGGAGTAACTTGTTTCTTGTTCTCTAAAATGGACATTTGTGGATCCAGTTGTTTCACATGTCCTGGCACCACTGCCTATTTTGACCTTCTATATTTACAGAGAGCATATTTGACTCCATACAGGTTTAAATCAATTACATCTCATCAAAACAGACAGAGTGTTAAGGAACCTTGCTTTGCATGGCTGTAATTGTGTTAACAGGCGCTCTCCAAATGAAAAATGGTCAATTCCCCAAGAGTTAGAGATGTAGTTACTCAGTTCTTGTTTTCCTGCCTCAGAGTATATAATATATATAGCATACAGAATATCATATGTAATATGAATACAGAAGACTTATTAGATGTGGTATTTGCAGAAATTGGTACTTAAAATGATGTATTATCTTGCTCTATGCTGAGTGTTTTCCGTTTGTTTATTAGTTTTTTGACAGTAAAGCTCTAAGTGTGAGTAAAGGCAATATGTTCTTGTTACAGTCTGAAATTGTTCAGATTTTAACAAAAATATATAAATCTCTTTCTTAATTGCAGGACTAAAAAGCAATAAATATACTGGCTGTTTTTCAGTGGGTGGCACAATATATCTACCAACAGTTAACAGCAGAAATAATGAACTGTTTAAAAATAAACAACCAGACTGGTGGTTCTTACAATTGAACCTAAACCTTATGGTTGTCCATGCAGTATTTATAGGAAGAGTAAGAGGCTTACAAACTTCCTCATCCCCTTGATATTCCCAAACTTATTCCCCAAACCTAATCCAATGCGAGTCAGCTCTACTGCGTAAGAGAATTAGGCAAGATTAGTGCTTTTTATTGATACTACCAGCAAGGTGGTGTGTTTGGTTTTTTTTAAATGAACTCTCCTAGACAAATTTATCTGAATCTGATATCTCACTTTACATAGGCATATGAATAGTTAGCTGTCATCACTACCTACATAGCTTTCAGACACCCAGTGTTTAAAAAAAAGAGAACTATCTAATTAGATATAAATGTCAGGAAACTTGGAGGTAACTGGATTATTTTCTTCATGTATACAGCTTCTCCCTTTTCTTAACTCCTTCCTCCCTGCGAAGCCATTTGACTTACCTATTAATAAAAAGTGCAATATACACATTACTTCAGCACCCTTTTCATTTATTGGTGTGGCGGAGCCATTGGTATATGTTGGCAATACAGGTTGAGTCTATGCTTTAGAGCAGTTCTTGAGGCATTCCCCATGCTGGTCTCCAGGCATGCTTTGCTGCATCCTGCTTCCGCACGGGAGGAAACCACGCGGTGCCCTGCTCTATTGTGCGCTCAGGTTTCCTTTCAAAGGAACAGTTGGAAAATAAGCCAGTACTGTAATACTCCAGTCGGTCCCCCAGTGTGCTCAACGGGCAGGCTCAGGGCTTCAGGGTTCTTGATTCTGCTTTTGAGAAGCCGCCAGGATGTGCGTCTTGGAGCCAGGGCTGCCGAGCTCACTGCAGAGCATCCGCGCCCTGCAAAATCGGTACATACCCAGAGATCCGGCCGTACGACTCGGGGAACGCCTCACAGTCCTCCCAGTATTACCAAGTGAAGAATAATGAATTACAGAAATAAAAACAAAGCTGCTGAGAATGTCTTTAGTGCTTTCTGATGTGATCATATCTCCCAACTAATTTGCGTAATTTCTTTGTCCTTTTCTCTTTCAACAAAACCGAGCTTAAATTGCTTCTGTACTTATGCCCTGCTCTTCAGTTCTGTTGTATTCTCACTATTTTACTGTGACTTTTATCTGCATCGGCCATGGTCACTTTAGCATTCTTGATGTTATCAAGCTTTATTAATGAGATACTTTTAAACTGTTTTTTCCTCACTGAGATGCTTTATAAAGATCCACTTCCTCTGTTCGTGTACAATAAATTAAAGCCTACTTCAGAAATGTTGTAAGCATTTAGGCATGTGAGTACACTATCTAGTTGAATCCTTCTTGATGAAGTCATTTGTTTATCTATGTTATAAATTAAGGAAATGGTGAGGAACACATGGTACTGTAGTTTAAACCAGAAAGTAGTGTGAGAGAAAAGATATGAACAGTGAACAATGAAGACAGGAGAGCAGGTATACAAAGACAAGCACCCAGTTGAGTGCAAGATTGCAATCATGCTGATTATTTTCGTAGCGTATTGCTTCTTCCTGGCTTGCAATTTTTTTGTGTGTTCTTGATACCAGATATTGTAGGACATATTCATTTTGCCTAGCTTTATGAGCCTTTCGAGTGCAATTCAGAAAAACGGGCCTAATTTAATTGCCCTAAATCACCCTCTGGAGGAGCCTCTCTTTCTGCTGAGGCATCTAGAGAGTTTTGTTTCATATTATTGGTATCTGGAATTAAACAGTGTGAATATTCCATATCATGTACTTCTCTCTCTTTCCCACTGTGTTTTCAGATAAGCCTGGAAAGCATCTGTCAAACTGAGGGCATTACTACAATTCCAGTAATATTTTGTGGAATAAGAACTCAGGGATACTGGAGTCCAAAAGATAATGCAACTCTAATTGCAGCAGCTATGATTTCTAACATTCATTTCTACCTTTGAGAAAGTATTTTTCTTTCATCAAAGTGGAGAATAAAAGATATGGCTGAAGGAAGGGTTGTTAGTATATTCCCCTGCTCAAGGACTTACTGTTCTGTTCATTTCACCAATAATATTATGATAAAAATATCAATAGATAAATGTTAATAAGCATATATTTTGTCTTCACTCATACAAGCAGCTTTACCTGCAATTTAAATCATTAATGAGGTTGAATTTCTTTGGAAGTTGACCATAATCTACATAATCTAAAATATACAGTTGTAATTAAGGCATTCTTGACATTTAGTGCCTGTATAGTCAAGTATTTCAAGGTTAAAAATGCACCGTTCAAAGCACAATCTTTTTCTCTACCCAGACACAAGTTTAGTGTTGCATACGAGGAGGATGTTTCCTCTTCTCTGCATCGGCTACCAAAAGGACTGCTCCACCCCTTGTCCGAACACCGGCAGGCTCAGCGGTGACACCCTTCGCAGAGGTGTACTCTGCCCTTTTATCTAGAGACTCCTAAAAGCCTTTGACTGAATCATTGGTGTTTCTCTGCAGGCTGTAAAAAGCAGCAAAGTCAACTGTTACGATGTTTCTAAGATGTATTGTTTCTATGATAAGCTCATGGTTTTCCTACGAGTTATTCCAAAGGCTCAAATAATAAACATGCAAATGATGTGTCAAGATAGGAACTAAATTAAGCTTTTTATCCTACCTTTAAGAAGTTTGAATTGGAAGCAGCCAACTTTCAGATAATGGCACAATGCTGCAAAAGGATCTCGAGTTGTGGAAGGCTTTAAAATAAAAGAATTGCCAACACACGAGTATGTTTTCTCACATTTCAGTGACAGATTATTTCAGAGAACTCTCTAGCCCATTTCCTATTTCCTTTGCCCTTGGTCTGCTGAGTAATATTTGCATTTTTCCCTAAAACAGCATATCTCCTCTCTGGACGGAAATTTCTGATAAATGTTTTCCGTTTAACTTCCTTCAGCATCTACATTAAACAACGCCTTTGCCAAGGATCATTTCCTGAGGTCTCTACTTTCTGCTTTCTGAACAACATGTAGCCTCAAGATTGTGTTGTGCCTGCCCACTACCACTGTGAGTTACTTAGGATTGCAGGAAATTTTCCAGACTCTAAATATAATTATTTCAGAAATCGCTCCAGAAATTGTTACCTTACTATTCTGTGGGGGCTCACTAATTTTAACTTTAATTTAATTTTAATTCGATTTTCATTTAATCTTTTAACTAATATTGTATAATACTGAATGAAAAACCAGTGGCAATTTTGGAACTAACAATGGAGATGCTTAAATTGGAAAATGCTGAAACAGGATGTTTTCAGAAAGAAAATTCCACTTAATTTTTATTGCATGCTTCCAGTTTGGTTGGAAACATGTTCCATCAGGATACAGTTCTGTCAAAATTTATCCAACTAGTTTTGATCCCTTAAACACTATCTGAGCTGTATAGAATTTAGCATTAGCACTCATGACTGAATTTCTCCATGAGAATATGATGGCACTTTTCCCTTGCTTCCTATGTGAGGGCTGTAATAGTGGTATGCTGTGTAAAGTACAGGGTGGGTTTTTTTCAGAAGCTGAGGTGATTTTAGTAGAAACATGATAGAATACTGTGTGTACCTCTGACTTTTTTTATCTGCTTACATAAATGTCTTCTGGATTAACATAGCCAGGTGAGAAAGATAAATATAGCCTTGAATTTCACTCCTGCTTTCTGCGAAGCATATATCAAAAAAGAAAAGCAGCTAACCATTGGTCAAGCTCAGGGTGCCAGATACTTTAGTTTAAGTTAAGATTGTCAGACACAAAAATGGACTATAAAAGCTTACTGGAACTTATAATTGTTTTTTTCCTAAAATCGCATCCAAAAGCCTACAGAGATGAGGAATCTTTCTTTTCATCTTTCTTTCTAAAGGTTCATGTGTAAACGGAATTTTGCAACAGAAAATTGCTGGAAATCAGCATGGCTGGCTATGTGGTCTGTCTCCCTCAATTTTCATTTCTCTAAATGTGGATATTATTTAAATCTTTGGTTTTTTAAGTCAGGAGCCAATAGTGACGACAAAAAACAAACATTTCTGTAAATACTTTAAAAATAAAATTCTTAATCACATGCTACACTGGAAAAGAATGAAGAATGCACCAGACGCTTAGATTCCTTACTTCCTGTTGCTTGGGCATCAAAAAATCAATAACATAAATCCCTTCTTAATGTTTCTGTTAAATTCCATAAATTATTGAGTTTTGAAATTGGGATTTAGATGTCTAAATTCTTGTTGATTTTTATTCAAATTTTTATTTTCCAGAAATCTGGAAATTTTGATTCTGCTTTCCTTCATTTGATATCAACATTGACTTATATTTAAGTCTCAAAGCAGCATAGACTTTTATTAAACTCTCACCTTTTGGAGGGTATATTTTTTGGCTATTTTTTAGTATAGTCTTTATGTTTGCTAGGAAAAAGTGAGTAAGCTTTTGGATTTTGACTTAAGGAATCCTTATCTGGATTGAACCCACATTCACTGTTGAGAGAAAACCTTGAAGAAATGTTAAAATCTTGGTAGAACATGAAGCTTTCTGTCAGAGAAGCGTTTGCACATTGCATTGCAGTTCAGAATATTACGATGACATATGTGTCTGGGGGAGTTAGTGTGCAGTTAGCTAAAGTGGAAAATTTCATTGCATAGCTACTTACTCCTTTTATGGACACTCTTAGTGTGCACTGGTGAACTTTGAAAAAGGTCACACAATCCCTTTGAAAGTGGAAAAAGATTCCTCATAGTTGGTGTGTCCATCGAGCTGTGAGAAGGAATCGGTGTAAAGTCAGAAGCGTTGTGCTGAGCTCTGCCGGCTTCCTGCAGGTAAGTGTGGAGCTCTGCACCTTGCTGCGACAATCTGACTTCCTGAGCCTGACGCGTGGCAGAGGCTGTACACTCAGGTTATGAGCACGCCAACCTTGGTGCCGTCTAGCGTGGTATCTCTCTGACTACTATGGCACTGGTATCAGTCCTCAGGTAGACCATTTGCCCTTGAATCAAATGATAATGTGCTCCAAAATAGTTGGCAGCACTAATCTCAGAGAAATTAGCAAGAAAAGTTACCTGACCTCCAAGTTTATAAACTTGAAAACTGTAGGCTAGGTTTTGCCATCATCACATTATACAGCCATTTACCCAGGAAATTTTTTTTTTTAGCCATGGGACTTTGCACAAAGTACAACACTACCCCGTGTAAATAGAAGAATCCAGTTTTCAAGTAAAATTACTAAATACCTTAGCAAATTTCTCCAGAAATCTTAAGCCTCCTTGAAATGACAGAAAGATTTCCTACAAGATAGTTGCAAAGCTAAGAAATAACAATTCTTGAGAGTTACAACTGGACTTATTTTTTTTTGTAAACTAAGAATATCCTTTGAGGATCAAGATAAAGCACATGGTATAATGTTACATATTTTATGCTGCAGTATTGGTAGGCAATTTGTATTTTAGGAGACCAGTGAACACGTTAAGATGAATTACAGTGAGGAGGTTTGATAACGGCTTTCATTTATTTTACAGAATAATATTCAGCAATATACCACCACTTCCAGTCTGCTAAAAACATTTTCCGTTTAGGCTCATTGTCCTCTGAGTCAAACTGTTCAATAACTTTGAACATTTTCAACATTTAAAATTTAGGTTTTTATGTGCATATTTCAATGGCAGCTAATGATTCATTAGAGTTTTACTGTGAAAATAAAATTGGTAAGTGAGCTACATTCATATTGGAATGAACTTTAAATTTAAAGATCTGTTAAAGCAATTCTTTCAAGACAACGTATAAAAAGTTGCCCTTTAAGCTGATGCATAAAAATTTGTTAGCTTAAATTTCTCTCCAAAACATACTTTATAGATAATACTAAGGTAGATCTTGACTGTGCTGTAATATTCACCAAAAAGCCGTATCTTGAAAAGTGGGGGTTTTTTTCTAAAAAAGAAGCAATGCCTTCAGAATAACCTTTTTTTTTTTTCCCCTAAATTTCTCTTCTGCTAATAACCATGATTTGACTCCAGATGAACGCTAATCTGTGCTGTTAGAAATGATTCTCCACATATTGCACGACTATTGGACTGTCATCAACGAATTTTATCATGAAACTTGCATCGTTTTCCCCTACAGAAAAAATGTAAAACATATTCGCTTTTAAACATGGTCTATGAGTACATTTTTCAGTAAGAGTGTTACAAAGAATCACACCTTGTGTAATGTATTTTAGCTCATATACTGATGCACATATTCCCCCAAACTGTTGTGGCAACTGATAAAAAAACCTGTAGTGCTGGCTTACCAAGAATTATTTTTAAATCTTAGTAATTTATCTTGAAAGGCTCCATAATCAATATTATATAGCACTGTGAGCCTGCTGTTTTATTACCCTTTTTATTCAAGTGTAGAAAGATAAAGTATTGATCTTTGTTTGGTTTGTGTGCTGTAAAAACAAAGGAGAAATGTTGTTTTTGAATACCAAGAGTATATGCCCATTGTTTTATTGATTTTAAATTAAACAAAAGGTATGTAAGGCAATAGTTGAAATTGCTTTGGGGAAAAATAAATGCCATTGAAATAAAAAAAAAAGTCAAGCAATACCATTGAAAATAATTTATAGCAAGTTCATCTCTCCAGCTGAGCTTTCAAAAAATCTTTTGCCATTAGATTTGAAGTAGTGTAGTATAGATAATTGATACTACACAAACTTTAACGTCAGTACAGATTGACACTACAAAAAAAGAACAGTATAGTTCTCTATTTTGGTGGTTCCCCTTCCTTCGGGGGTTTTTAATGTTTTTGATGACTTACTTCTTTTGAATGTTGAGTTTGGAGATAGCCAGCAGCTTAGGTATTGCCAGTAAAAACAACAAAGATGCTCCTGTTCCCTCCTCTTCACAGCATTCCAGCTACATGTTCATCACTATTCATCTTCGGTTCCCTAAATGATTGTCTCATCTTGTTAATTGTTTGTCTGTTGTTATCTGTGCTACCAGTAGTTAGCTTTTTTTTTTTTTTAAATGGTCTTCAGAATGCTTTTGATCCTAAAAATAGCAAGAAGCATTGTTATAATGTGATGCTGTTGTCACTATCTTCTGGCTTATTTCACTAGTAAGAAAACTTCCAGCAATCACCAGGGCTGCCAGTCCAATCATTAAAGATCTAATATGCAGAGGCTGCTATATAGGAGCTTGTAGCTAGATTGTAATAAAATATAAATATCCAGAGCTGAAAAATAGAAAAAGAAGGGGGGGGGGAGAGAAAAAAAGAAAATCAATATCCTTTCCACAGATAGCTCATCCGACTATTGGATTTCATGATTTTGGTTTGAAAACACATTAAATATTTATCATTTCCTGGTTCCCTTGGGTGAATTCATGGTCTCCTATTTCCATGTTTCTTTCTTTCTCTTTACTTATCATAGTGTTTTGGATATGTATTATTAACTGAGGTAAGATATGAGAAAGATTATGGCTGGAGAACATACAAAATTTTTGGTTTGCTGAGCAAACACAAGTGTGCATATACTTTTAAATTCTTACTGAGCTGGGAATGCAGTGATGTTTGTGTTGTTTACATAAAGGAGCCATTTACAGATTTTGAAAAGTACGATTAAAGGGCACCTCGAATGGTTAGCAAGCTTGAATACCAAAGGAGGCATCAAATACTGCAATTCCTGATGGATGAAGTCTGATTTGTTCTCAAAAGCGTCTTCCAGTGGAGACGCCACAGTCTCTTCCATGACAGTTTTCTCTGTCTTTAACAATGAAATTTTTTCTCAAGGGCTAAATAAATCCTTCTTGTTGTAATTTAAGCCCATTATTTATTGGTCATCCTCTATGTATTTGTAGATTATTCCCTTTTTCTTCATGGAAGTGTTTGAGACTCGGAGACATCTTCTCTTCTTTAGCGTAGAGTAAACCAGATTCTTGCAGTCTTTTTTTGCATGCATTTTCCTCACTTATGAGATACTGTAGACCTGAATCCATCTCACTGCTGTCATCTAGACACTCTCCGTGTTCCTCCTGAAATGCAATATACAAAATCATTCCTGCAAAAGCTTTACTGAGTAGGCTGGGAGAATTACTTTGTGTCTTGACTCTGTACTGATGCCCATCTACCTGAATATACTGTTTATCCATCTTACAGCAATATGCTAAATGTGCTTTACAGAACCTACACCAAAGGAGTCGGAGCTGCCTTTTAGATTCTCAGGTTGTGGGAACACAATACATTACAACTGACTTCTCTTAGAAACAAACTCTGAGATTTCATACTTCCTCTACCCCAATTTTTTCCCAGTATTAATAATTTGTTTTAACATTTTTTATTTACTAGTTAAACCAAATTTTAGTTGTTCATAAAGGCCATTTGTTTAAATACTTGGTGTCTTGTAGGACTAAGCTCTTGAACTTTTAACATAGGAGAAAGGAAGCCACCTGCTGATGAGAGGGAGAAAGTAGTGTTCTGGTATAAATGTTTTATAGCAGGGACAGCTTTATAGTAGAGATAAAGTACAGGAAGAATATTCCATATTTAAGTGCATTTGGAATTAAATTTGTTATACCTGTGCTACAGGAACCGCAGTGTTTGATATGGTCTTCAAGCACATTGATGTACTGTGAGTTCAGTTTTTAGTAAATGACATGTGGCATATATTTTCTATGCGGTAAAGCTGAGCACTACTGCAAATCTGAAGTGTTCAGCAATGAAGTGCAGTCAGACCATAACCTTTAAAAAATGAGAAATATTTTTAGAGACCTATAGATCTGAATTTATATTTTCTTCCCTTTCTTTTTAACCCTGTGCTCCAGAAATGTAACATTTTTAAATGACTAGTGAGGAGTTTCTGTAATCCCAAGATGCTAAGAATTTAGCCACTATTACTCTGTAAGTGCTGTAAAGCTTCAAGGATTAGAAACGTGGGCAGAGATTCTAATATATATAGTTTTATATATATATAGTTACATAGATATTGATATATATATACTATTTAGATTTCCTCAACTTCACAGTTACTTACTTACCTCATACATATATTTAGGTAAGAAACCTCTGTAGAAATACTCAAATAGACTCAAATAGGCAGGTTTGAGAAGTCAGGAAAAGTAATCACATACCTTTTCATTTCTTTCTAGTTTTGCTGACCATATGCTTTCTGCCCAGCAAATTCAGGTCATCTAATGAGGCTTTCAAACTAACTTAGAAGTTGCTGTATTCTTTCCCTACAGGGTGATCAAAAACTCGCTGTATATCAGCTGCGTAGAAATTAGCATCTGCCATCTGTCTTCAGCATGATAGTTATCATCCCATTGCTTACGTGGGGAAAAAAAAATCCTGTGTATGTACTGGTAGATACAATTGGATTTCATTCCTTTCTAGCAGTGCTTGGGAAAAGGAGAACCCAAAAAGTGTCAGGAATGTGAAAATTAGAGATCAAGATAGCCTGTGAATAGTGAAGAGCATTTATTTTTAATGTTTAAGTTGTCTCTTTTGTTGAAACACTAAATGAAAATTTTATCATGAAAAATTATCAATACTGTCCTGTCATAAAATAATTCTCTGCAAACTGTTTTCTGTTATTTCCATGTTGCTATTCTGACACATTTATAAACTTCTCCATCATCTTGGCATACTTAATTAAAAAATTCTTTCACCAAATGTTTTTTTAACTCTAGGTAAATTTTTACACGTCCGTCAAAATTGATGAAAAATGGAAAAAAATATAATCACTTTATGCTGACATCCTGACAGTCACTTTATGTTGCAAGGCCATGAAAGTGTAAGAATGTTTGAAGGAGGACTTGAGATATTAAGATGACATAAGGGAATGGGTGAGAATTGCAGCGAGAGAAGGAAGGAAGCTTCAAGACAGCCTGATGGGGAAGGAGATGAATTTTTAGACAAAGGGCACAGTGAAAGTATCATGTTGTGTACAGGGAAATGGCTTCCTTGTGTCTTGTTATTATTATTATATCACCGTTACATTCAGAAAAATGGGTCTTTTTATACCACCATTAATAAATAGGTTCAAAGATAAGTCTGCCATCGGTTTCCTGTCTAATCACAGTAAATTGCTGGATTGTGAATTTTGTCTATTAATGAAAGAGGCATACCCTTAAAGGTAAGGGGGTTACAGATTCCGGACTACATTTTATGTGTAAATAACCTAATTTATGAAACAGTAATAGTGATGATAAAACAAAATGCTTTTCCCCACAGCTATTTTGTCTCTCAAAACCATATCTGAGTGTTATTAGTACTTACCAAAGAAATACAACCTGGTTAAATTTGTTGTGGGTGGAACCTGATTTACTTTTCAGTCTTGATGTAATGCCAGAGCTATGTCATGGCCCATGTTGTAAAGTGGCATTTTACATGTAATAAATATCTTAGACCATTGTAAGGCACTGTGAAACAGGCAGCACAATAAGCTATCTTTTCTGAATTTGCATTAGCAGAATTTCATAGCTTGCTTTCTTTTTTTTTAGAATAAATGTTCTAGCAGCATGGGGTTTTGTCATATTGATGTGTGAATAAGCATTGGTTACAAAGGTTTTACCACTTATGAATAGATAGAAATAATACTCTGGGAGTTCACAGAATCTAAGAATAAAAAGCAGAAAGTTATAAAATACCAAGTTCTTGTTAAGTGAAAAATTAATCGTTTCTACAACGGCATGACTGGGTAAGCTGCCATGGCAACTATTGCAGAAGATACATTCCCTGATAAAATGTCCCCTCAAATTAAAGATACATCAAGGAAGTGTTTGCTTCAGAACCGTACTTTCTAAATATATGTATTTCAGTACCAGTCATCAACATGCTTCAATTCCATCATTATAGGATGCTTTATGAATTCAGACATTTCTTCTGTGCTACTTCAGTTTGAGATTGTTTTCATTTGGACAAATTCCAATGGACATCCTGTTTAATTCTAAGGAAGGCAATGTTTTAAATAAGGAAGAGACATTTTTTTATGTTAATTTCTGCTCCCGCCATAGCACTGTTTCCTATTTTACTGTCAGGTAACAACATACGATTTGTCTAGCTAATTTTCTTACCTCTAATATTGACAGAGTGTTCTTCAGCAACTTGGGGATGGTGGTACCAGTCAGCCCAACTAATATGTAATTGAATGGTATTCTTAAAATATCACATAGCAAAGTAACGTTATACATCTTTTTATTGGAAATGTATGAACACAAAGAGAGAATTCATTATTATGTTCTAAACCTCTCTGTCTTGTATCAGAAATATTGCTACACTTTGTGCGACTTACTAATTTAGGCACTATCTGGGACCGTGTGCCTAAATAAAACCCTTGCGGGTTTTGATTCAAGGGTTGAGTCATGGATGATTTTTGTTTTTAACTGAAGGGGTCCCTCTGCTGGATCATTTCATAATTCATTGCACAGGTTTGGGGGGTGCTATGTTTGAAATATAAGTGCACCATTAGTAATATAGAGCATTTTCATAACAATGCAAACAAATATTCATTACATAGTGAATGCAGCTGTCTTCACATGATTTTAGAAATTAATTTAGAAAAGACATTTCCAAGAAAAAGATTATTTGCTTTTTTTAATGATATTTTAATGATAAATAAAATACAATATAAGATAACTGTATTTGAAGAAAATTATAAGGAGGATAACATCTCTCTTTGAAGTACTTACGCTTTTCTGGCCTTTTAAAAAAAATCTGTATTGGAAGCAGAATGCTGAGATAAAAAAATTTACCTGAGTGAAGTAATGTCCCTGACTTTGTTTAGAGCCTAATTCCATTTATGAGTTAGATTGTCTATAAATCTGTCAAAGATATTTAGAAGAGTAACACATGAAATTTTAATGTTTATCAATATTATTTATATTTTTAACAAATATGAGAGGTCTGTTCTAAATATGAATATCAGTACTGGGCTGGGATTTTGAAGATGTAGGTTCAGTTTTAGGTGGTTTTGATCAGGATTTCTGTAAAAAGCACTGAAACGCCGATAATAATGCTTGAAATGCACAGATAATTAGACAGAAAATGCTTCAATAACATAAGGATTTCTCTTGACTTCTTTAACTGTTATATAGTTTCCCACTACCAGATTAAGAATTTGAGTGCAACTCCTTTTAATGGAAACTGTTATCTTTGAAGAATGACTTTTATTGAAAAATAGGATTATGGAATATTGAATGAATCACATAGCAATTTCATGTTGTGTATGATAAGTATTCAAGTAAAAAAGATTTTTTTTTTTTTAATTTAGCTCAGCAAATTGAGCCCTAATTGCTGTTACTTATACATTTTGGGCCAGTAATAAAAGTGCCACAGTTCTAAAAATTCATGTCCTGTTCTGGCTCAGTCCACAGAGTTCATTGGGACGATCATACGCTATCCTTCTGTAAAGACTTATCTTTCTCTAAACAGGTCCTCTAATCACCTTCCATTCAACATGACAGCCCATTACGTTATAAACCTGCCAGTCTCTGATGGAACATATGGAGCTGCGTGCGTTCATGACATCATCTGCCTTCATCTGTGGGTCCTGCAGCTGTGGCTTTATACAGTTTACTTGTCAGAATGACTGTCACTTTCTCAGCAAATGATCACTCCCCAACTATCATTCTTTTCGTTGGAGCTTTGATGTAGAGTATCAGGAGCGTGTCAGATATATACAATTATATCCTCCTCCACTGATGAGAATACTCACAGTGAACACATTCATCAGAGCTTGGGAGTCTCTTCAGACAAGCAATTGACTCGGGTCAGAGGTTTTTTTGAGTAGCAGTTCCTTCACATCAAGATGTTCAGACTTTGTCATGTCCACAGCATATGAGATTCTCCTGAATAACCACGGAGAGATGATCACAGACATTTCCACCATCATGTATTACTAAACTAATAAGGGAAAGTAAGTTCATTCTAGTCTGCTGAGAAGCAACAAAGCTGTGAGTGTAGAATGTCACCAGTGAAGCCCAATTCTAATCAATTCACATACAAGAGAGTTGGAAGAAATGAGTGAGCAGTTTCAACAGGAATCCTTGTCCATGTGAGCAGACAGCTCCCACAGCTCCCACAAATAGAGCCAGCTGGCAATAAGTTTGTTTGCTCCCAGGGCCAAAAGAAAGTGTCACAGATCTTGCTAAAAAACAGGGTCAGGAATCTCTACCAGATGCCATTCTGGTTGAAAAGTTTTGAAAGATTTCTGTATGCTTTTCCCTTGATTCTCTCTCTTTTGCAGATTGTCTGAAATATGTAGAAAGTGAGGGTGCATGTGACTAGTGATAGGTTTTGCTTCTCACCATCATTTTTGTTTTCCAGATCTGTGAGGATCCTGACCCAAGGATCAAAGTGTGCAGTCACTTTACACAACTCTGGTGCACAAAGTCATTTTTCTCCCCATCCTGGATGACTGGTGTCTAAAACCCCACCCATAAAAAGGTTCTTTTATCAAAAGGGTTTTTTTCAGATACAGCATACAGTATTGTAGGTTTGTCCTTTATTCTTCCTGACCTTATTGTCCCAATTATTATTGACTCAAATCCAGATTAGGATATACAAAGCCAAGAACTTGAAACAGGCTGCAGAACATCTCAGCATCTGTGCTCTTTACCAGACTGTTCTGTGTGCTTGCAGATAGCACCACAGTTGTGTTTTATGCTGTCAGATGTTTTCCCATTCTATTTCTATGAAAATGCTGGCTGTAGAGCACCAAAATTTAAATTAGCTTGTTAGCTCTTCACATTGCAAGAAAGGTGAAAGCAAAAATAGATTAACTCAGCAGCAGATCACAGGAGCGGTTTGGATGATTCTGTTATCTACATGTTATTGCATAGAGTAAATAACCTGCCAGAGTGCATGAAGGTGCAGAAATCCCCCTTCCTCCTCACCCTCAACTCCAGCAGCTTTCTGCTGGGTGAAAACCATCACCTCTATATGTTTCTGTTCTATCTTTCCTCTAAAACGAAAGGTCAAAAGAAGGTTCAGGTTGGATAGAATTACCATTATACTGATCAGTATGCGCCCTTATCTCAGCTGTTTAGATCACTGGTCAGTTTTTTGCTATTTCCAGACCTTTTACCTTGACAGCAAAAGAGGATTCTGCATCCCAGCCTAGAAATACTGCACAATAGCATGGCAAATAATCTGTTGGCTACTGTAGACCATACGTTTCAAGACATCATTTTGCATGGATAATCTCCACTCTGAAATTATTCATTATATTTGGTATCATAAATATGTAATAGGAACCAAAACATAACACTTTTACTGCTCACTGTTTGGTTGGTTATGATTTCAATCGGGAAACATTCTTTGAAGTCAGTTGTAAACCTAATAGCCAAAAAAAAAAATCAGAGTAGACATCTAGAGTAAACACTAATTACTACTTGTAGACTATAATTTTCTTCCTGATTGGAAAAGAAAACCAAAGCGCCATAGCATTTAGGAAAGAAAACCTACTTTGCCTCACAACTTCCAGAAGGAAAGTGCCGATCTCTCTTTGTTTAATCTCCATCATAAGTATTTGGTTCCCGCTGTTTGAAGTGTTTGTGCCTGAATTTACTGGGCAGGCAGGAACATATCAGAAGGAAGCAGCAACTGATTGCACAGCAGAAGCTGAATGCCATTCTGTTAAGTCTCCTATGAGTTTACATTTAGAGCTGGATCATGAAAACTGGTTGACACTCATTAAAATGTTCCTTTGAGACATTCAGCAAGGCAGTGCATGTGTTAAGATTCCTCAGCACTGTTCAGTTATACTGGGTAGTGCTGCCCTTTGGGGGAAAAGTTGGCTAAACTAAAATATCTGAGATGTTACAGAGTACTTCTCCAAATGTACATTGCTTTACTCATCATTTGGTGTTTCTGGCAAAAAGGGGAACAAAGACTGAGGAAAATGTGTAAATATAGTAGATACTGCCAGAGACCTGCCTGATATAACATATCCTCCAGCATGTGGTAGCGAGTGCTGTGGGGATGAAAATTAATTCCTCATCCCTCTTTGCCTAGGCTATTTATGGGAATAGGAAGCAGGCAAGGTAGGGAAAATGTAGCAGCCCTGTGTTGTGCACTTTCTATCATCTACCGCTTCCCTTATAAGCGGGTTGCCCTAGAGAAGAAAGCATGGAACTTATGCTTCATATAAAGTAGGAAACTGAGTATTACCACTTGTTATTGAAGAAGGTGGGCATTTTGGAGCATCTGGAGATGCAGATGGAGAGAAGCTGCATCAGCAAATGACTTCTCTGCTGACACCCATGTGCAGAAGGGCCAGAGGGAGAGGGCCAAAGTCTTGGAGCGAAGCCTAGCTGAGTGTGGTGGGTTGACCTGACTGGCTTTCAGATACCCACCCAGCTGCTCTCTTATTCCCCCCTTCTCAACATGACAGGGGGAGAAAATATGATTAAAAACTTGTGGGTCAAGTTAAAGACAGGGAGATTGCTTACTAATAACCACCATGGGCAAACCAGACTCAACTTGGGGAAAATTAATTTATCAGCAACTAAAATAGATTTGCTTAGTGTGAAACAATGACACTTCCTCTCACACACATACACACCATTTTTCCCAGGCTCAGCTTCACTCCTTCATTTCCAACTCTTCTACCTTCCCCCCACCCTCCAAGCAGTGCAGGGGAAATGGGGAGGGGTTGTGGTCTGTCCGTAACAGTTCCTCTCTGCTGCTCCTTTCTCCTCACGCCTTTCCCCTGTGCCAGAGTTCCGGTGAGGAAATATCCACCTGCTCTGCCATGGGGTCCTCTCCGGGCTGCAGCGTGGGTATCTGCTGCCCCATGGTCTCTCCACAGGCCGTGGAGGAATCTCTGCTCCAGGCCTGGAGCACTCCTCGCCCTCCTCCTTCCCCGGCCTTGCTGTTCCCAGGGCCATTCCTCGCACTTTTCCCCTCGCTCCCGGCAGCGTTGTCCCTTCCTCAGACGTGCTTTCCCAGAGGCACCACCGACTCCTCCGACTGGCTCAGCTGTGGCCTGTGGTGGGACTGGCTAGAACCGGCCACGTCCGGCACGGGGCAGCCCTGACCTCTCCTCACAGAGGCCGCCCTTGCAGCCCCATTGCCGGTCCAACACCTGCACCCAATATTACCCTGATAAAGGCTCCTCAAGCTTTCCTGCCAGCAGCTGTGAAGGGTGTTATTTGTAATCCCGCCAGCAGCAGTGAGGACGTTGCTCCTTCAGCTCTGCCAGGTGTTAGGGCAGCTCTGGGCAGCCATTCAGCTGAGGGGCAGCCGTGGGCTCAGCACTTAGGCTGAGGGCTGGGTTGAACCTGTTTGCACTCTAGATCGTGGCAGGGCTGTGTTGGGTACAGACAGCTCCGGGAAGGAGACTTGCTGGTGAGTATCAGTCTTACTTAGAAGATATTAATTAATTATTGGTTTCCTCAAGTTTATTCTTTCATCCTTTTGCCTGCTGCTGAGGTTCTTATTGTTTAAAATTTTGGTCACGTCAGAGTTTAGTAGCAAGTTTTGTTTGTGGATCTTCAGGAAAGTAACTTAGTTTTCCCAGGCTACTGAGAAAATCTCTGAAATTTTAAAGGGAATTGTTAGACCCTTTACCATCATCATTTCTGTAGCCAAGAACATGTAGTAGAGGCATCAGAAGGGGTGGGAGGGGAGGGAGAAACTGGTTTTTTAGAGACATGATTCTCATTAGAATTTGCAGAACAGGCGATTATATAAGGAATGGAAAAGACTAACTAAGAATTGTGAACTTCATTGTGTGGGTTTGTCTTTGATGCAGTAACTCTTGTCCAATTAACTGAATTTGGAGAGGGCCTCTCTGAAGCCTCAATACAATGAAGAACTTGTTTAGCTTCAAGCATATTCTTAAGTCCCTTTACTGTTTGTATATGTCAAAGTGCTGTTTTGAATTGGAGTTTCAGCATCTAATTTCAGACTCGAGCATTATGTAAAATATAAAAATGGTCTGGCATGCATTGAAGTGCTATATGCATTGCATGCCACAAAAACTGAAAAAAAAAAAACCTAGGCTTTTGCCACCTACTAATGAAGCCGGACACTTGAGGCAAACTCTATTATCCAAAGCCACTACTGTTATCCTTGCCTTAGTAACCAGGTACTTACAAAAGAAAAGCAAACTCTGATCCAGAAAGGTAAATGGGTTTATATGTCTAAATCAATAAACCTAAGTATAATATTGGCATTTAGATTTAGAAAGTAATTCATAGTAAGTTTAGACTCACGCTTTAAGTATTCTATAATGAGTTGACGTTTATCTTCTGCTCTTGTAATTGAAAGTAGTGACGTTTTTGTTTTCCTCAAGCACATCTATATTAGCCAGGTGGAATTGATAGTTGTCATTTCCACAAGGACAGATTGATTGAGCAGAAAAAATGTGGCAGAAAAATTGTTTGTACAAAATCAAAGTTGTAGCTGTTGCATGGACTACAATAGGAATAAGACTACAAAGGATCAAATACTTCTGAGATCCAAAGATTACTGTGGTCTCGCATTTCCGTTAGTAGCTGCATTTTACAAATAGCTGAAGGTGCAAAAGAACTATTTGAAAACATACAGTACTTTGCTTGTATTAGAATAGTGTGTGTGATATTATTGGATTACAGTAATGCATGGGACTTGATACAGGAACTTTAGCAATCGCTGCTCCATAGTTAATGATTATAGAGGGTGGAATCGACCCAAAAAGTAAATTTCAGTTGAAAAGTTCAGACTAATTCATATGTATAATTGGTTCAGAAACTGCTTGAAAAGACAACTTTCTGTTAATGCTGCGTATAATATGAACAATGAGAAATTTTTAGAGACTTGAGCAAATTAAAGACTGCAGGTAATCACTGACTGCAGGTAGCTAGTTAATACAGTATTCTGTAGTTGTTTTGGAAGTTGATTGAAGGTACTCACTCTTTAAGTTCCCTAGTATCTTTTTGCCAAGGAGTATATTATACCTAATTGAATTTTCTTGAAAGAAAATTTTCTGTTAAAGACTGAAGTTTCCAAAAAGGGAGGGTGGGGAGCACAGTAAGAAGGTAAGGAAGTATGGCATAAAAATATAAGATTTCTCTAATGATAGATTTGAAGCAGAAACAACATAGATTGTAACGCTGTAGGTGACAGGAGTGGTGATAAAGTGAATCAGTTTTGAATGGCTTGTCAGTGAGGAAATGTGATGGTCAGGAACGATAGAAGGATACCTGTGAGTGTGCAGTGGCCCGGTCACAGAAGTGCAGGAGCTGTTGGAGGAATGGCAGAGCATAACAAAGATGCAAAATGAGAAACTGTCCTTTGTTTTCCAGAGTGGCCAAGTCCAGAGAGCTTCAGAGAAGGAGTTCAGGCTCAGAAGAACTGACTTTGTCAACTTCTTACAGGTATGTCCTGATAGTTGATGTTCTCCTCAGTACAGATATTCAGCTATTTGTAAAATGCAGCTACTAACAGAAACAAGAAACTGTAGTAATCAAATAGCTTAGTGATTTTCCTTGGGTTTTTCAGTGGTTTGTTTATTTGGGGTTTTTTCCATTTTTAAATTAGGCAAGAAAATTTCATGCAAAAATACAATTCAATACAAAATATACAATGAACTACTGTGAGGAAATGAGCAGCCGACAGACATAGTTTACTGTGATTGAGAGGAAACATTTATCTGCTTGTGAGAAGAGCAGGTTTGTAGTCATATGTCTCAACAGAAGGAGAGCGATAGTGGAATATCCCCCGAAGCAGGGGCATTGTGGCATTTTGAGGAAAGGAAGTATGGTCTTTCCCAGAGAAGCAAAGACTTGTTTTCTTGGCCATTTCACAGCCTGGGTTGAAAGCGATATAGATGTTTTTGCATAGCTGAATGACAAATTAATAAACTCTGCAGGGCAAGCAGGTTTTATGCAAGACTATCTCAAGTGTCTGTGTGTCGTATGTATTTCTGGACACCAGTAGCACCAAGGCAGCTCAGTTCTAGCCAGAGTTTTTCTCTCAGGCCCTATACTAAGCTGCAATAGCACCACAAAGACCATTCAGTCTGTACTGTACTACTTAGCACTCTGGAAAGCTTGACTGGCTTCATCTTCTGGTTTTTCAGACATCTGACCTGGTTCTGCAGGAGTCAACTTCTTGGGGTTTGGGTTGCTTTCCGGCAGAGCCGCGCAGATGTTTGCGCAGCATGCTATACTGTGTTTTTTGAGATCTGTACTGCTGGGTGTTTTCCCCATGTTCCACAGTAACTCACCATCCACTGGTCTAGTGAAGAACTGGTGCATTTAGTGATGCTGGGAGGGGCATAATATTCTGTTTTATTTTACTTCTACTTGATTAGGCATTTGAAGATATCTCTAATTTTCAGACAAGATCCAAAACAGTCTGATGCAAATTTGCTAACTGAATGGCTACCTAGCAGTGACCTAGATCAGATGAAGAATTAGTACGGATGAATTTTAATTGTTGGAGGGGCCACATTAAAAATTGTAAAAGGTCAGCTTAAAAAATAGTGTGGTAGCAGTGATTTATGGAAAGTATTTGCTAAGGTCAGCCTGTAGTTCAATTATTAACAATTTAGAAAGACCTTTCCCTGGAACCTTCTGGCTGAGCATTGGCATGAGGACACAATGTTGGTGCAGATGGAGATGCTTTGATGTTGGGTGTACTGGTTCAGTTAATTTACATCAGTATAGTCCAGTGTTTTCAGCCTTTCATGTTAGATCAAAAGATGTTTTTGAGGCTCCCATCTATCCACCTATTAAAAAAAAAAAAAAAAGGAAAAAAAAAACCACACCACAACAACTGATTTAAATATCTCAAGATCATGCTAAAAGCTGATATCCTAGCAGACTTGCTAGGAATCTATTGCCTGAACTAGGGATGGGACAGAAAGATTTGCAGACATTCAGTGAGGTTCGTATGTCTATATAATTGCCCTATGTTTTGACACACATATATGTGTGTATTTTCTAATCTTAAACATATTTTAATTTTCTAAGCTCTGAAATATTTTAGGGAGTTTTGAAATCAGTGGCATGTGTAAAATTGATAAAAAAATGAACTTGACCGAACTTTGTGTTGTTCCTTAAGCAAGCTATAAAGATTGTGTTCCGTTAAGTATAAAATGGGCTTCAAAAATTTGGATCAGTTTCATTGGTTAATATTAATTGAAAAATTCAAAGTATCTTCAATAATCCCATTGGTCAATGATATCTTAAACAAATTTTCTTAAGAAGCTCAAGGTCATGGTAAGAAGCATTCTACACTAGTACGTCTAAGAATTAAATCAGTGTGAGTTTTGTCTTCATATTGTGTCTTATGCTACCTAGTATGATTCAGCAAGATACAAAATAAAGGCTTTTTAAAAATTTCTTCTCGATAGCTGAAGAAATACATGTACGCACTTTTAAACTTTTCTGTTCTTGTCCATCTCATATTCTGCCACTAGAGGGTGGTAAAATATTTTCAAGTTTTCCTTTCCTTTTTCCCCTTCCTTTTATTTTCCTTTTTCCTTTTTTTTTCTTTTTAATGTTTGAACTCCTGTTAAAACATATACCGATTTCTAAAAAGGTGATTTGCACAGCACCATACTCTCCATCTCCAGATTTTATAAGTCATAAGAATTTTTCCACTTTTGCCAATAGATCTCTCTTTCCTGCTCTTGTGTATAGGAAATTGTGTACATCAGGTATTTTGAAAGGTTCTGATTGGGAGGTTGCTAGTGTGAGCACCTCGGGCTCTGTTATACTGCCATGGCTTGTTGGGTTTGCACTGGCTTGTGCTTCCATTGTAAAAGGCGTTGGAGAGTCCTTCAGGCTTAAATATAGATCAGCACTGTCATCAGCTTCCATTCCCCCCCTCGAAAGGTAAACTGTATTTTCAGAGCAGTAAAGACATATGCTGAAATAATGGTGAGGGTTTTCCTGAGTGTTGAATGCACTGGTGAACTGGCAGCAGATCATATTCCACAGCAGAGACTGCTATCCAAGAACTGCTGCTGGTCCTGTCCACAGACAGAAAGAAGGCACTGTCCTGCCTCCAGGCAAAGCCTCCCATTTTTCTGAAGACAGAGCCATCGTGCCTCATTAAGTTTTGTCTGCATTAAGAAGTTCATAAGTCCCCTGGTAGTCCACAAAAATCACGGCAGCGTAGTTCCCATTGTTTGCTTTGGCAGAACGTGTAAGTGCCTCTATGCAAGACAGGCAAAGGGGAGACGGGTGTTTTCAGTTTCTTTGCAGCCAGGCAAGCAGCACTCTGCAAACTCACAGGTAAGAAATGCCTGCCATGATCATGGTAGAGGGAAAAGAAAAGAGGCCGTATCTGATGGTGTCAAATGTTTATTAAGATTTCCATGATGGAAAGTCTTTGGTGCTGTCATAAAGGCATTGAAAGTGATGCATTGGCATGGATAGGTGTCAGCTCCCTGTACGTGATTTTTAAAAGTAAAATAAAGCTTTTTACATACTACATTTCTATTGATGGTTTTGGTTCTAACGACCGTCTCTCTTCCTTAATTACACTAGTCCTTGGACAGTAAAGAGGATCATGCTCTGACCATGACCCGATCTGCTAAAGACTAGATGAAGTAGGGGGTCCCTTTCAGATAGGGATGTGAAGCTCCTATCATATACGTATGCCACCAAAACCAGAAAGGACAGTAGCCTTCAATGATGGGTGCTCAGCAATTCGCTGTATCGTTTCCAGGAAACCAAGCCCAATTAAGATCTCTCAAGGTAGGCATACAAAAAGGGAGACACTGAAAAATTCCATCAATAGTCTCTTCCAAAAATCTACACTGCATCTAAATTTAGGTTCCTGTGTGTGTCTATGCATATTGATTTTCATTAAGTGTCAGAGGATTGATTTGGGAGTGTATCTTTAGATAGTGATGTTCAATTTTTCTGGCTATTACTGCTTGCTACCCAAGATGCCTGTAGCTGAACTTAATGTCCCACTTTTAACTATTTTATGAAAGTAAATAATAATACCAAATGAGAACAGAAAGGGAAAGAAGTGTATGGATATGAGTGCAGTTTCTATTATTTCTTGTTTTCTATAATTATTACTATATTGGAAATGCATATATATTACTATTGGAGTAAAAATATCATTGACGTATTCTGTGGAAATGTGACTCTACATCATGTCACTCTACATGTAACAGGTCATCCAGTATTATTATGTTACTGCAAACTTCATAGTCTACATGGTACACAAGACTTAGCTACATTTTTGCGAACATACTTTCTACTGTTTAGTGTACAACATGTACAACTTACATATACACATGCATATAAAGATGCCTCATAAAAATACAATTTTATAGATACACTTTATGTATAACTTGTTACTGGAGGTCAATACCTACCTATTGACTTACATTAGTATATTGTCGAACTTTGTTTCAACAATACACAATATTTGAATATTGTTTCACTGCCTTTAGGATTTCTTCCCCCCCCAGCTTAAGCAACTATTCCATTAAGTAAAGGAATTAGAATTCTTGATCATAGTATCCTAAAAATACTTTCTCACTGGGGAGTGTTCCCCAGTGTAAGACTGGGGATACGTTTTATAATTGAAGTATGACATTCAGTGAGAATGGTCAGCTCTGACTTATATTTTAGTGGTGATGTTCTTTCCCCTAAACATTGTGTTGACAGTGCTTCAGTCAGCCTTTTATTTACTGGGTTTTCAGTAACTCAAAGTAAAATTCAATAATAATAATGTCATTAAAGAAAGCATATATTGCAAACTACATGGTATCAACATTTTACTTATACTTTAGTTGAAAAAATATAGAAGTATGACATAATAGACAGTTTTAGCTCCAGTAGTTGCAAGCTGTAAGATACTATCTGATTTTTCATTCTTCTTGGATCTTCTATATTTGCATTTAATACCAATTATTCAAATAAGAGAACGTGTCCGCTTCTACAAATATTAGATTTCTTAAATTGCGTATAAAATCTTGTACACTGCTGAACAGTATTTTGACTGTTGTAATAAGTTTACATTGAAGCAGTCTTGGATGAGAATGTTAATTGTAGGAAAGGAATACGAAAGGGACTCGCATCTAAGAAAAAGCGTTCTAGCATATAGGTGTAATTAGTCTGCCTTACAGTACGTAGGAAGAAATACCCTCTGGTTCTTGGGCATGATTTTATTGCCATTTCTGTGGGTTTTGGTAACTGGGCACAGAAGTAGAATATTCTTCTATTGTAAATTAACTTACCCTTCTTTAACCTTCAGCTGCCAGAATTAGTTGTTTGGCTTTGCTCTTTCGTTTGTTGGCTGACCAAATTCTCTTTTCTCAATGACTTCTGAATTATTTTGCAAAGCCTTTTTGACTGCTTTATCTCCCATTTCATTTCCTTTAATATCTACACAGGCTGGAATCCATACAAAAATGACATTGTTGCTGTGACATATTACCTTATTATAGACATCAATAATTTCCAAAGATATTCCTACTCTAGTGATTGAAATTTCTAGGATGATATCAACGGCACTTAAAAGATCTGGAAAAGTGACAGATTGTAAAGGTTGTACTTTAGCAATCTAATTCAGTGCCATCAGGATAGCAAATAACTCAGCAGATGACTAATCTAACTGGCTTCTTCAACCCAAATTCACACATACGATGCTACTAAATCCTATCCCACTACAATCTCTAGAATGAAAATGGAAAACAAAATAAGGATGATTAATACAAAAACAAAGCGTTAATTACAATGAAATGATTGCAATGAAATTTTTTGCCAAGTAAGGGTTTGCAGAGAAGGCAAAACAGTGCAACGAAACTTCAAAGTGAAATTTAACTCAAATGCCGAGAGGGCTGGTTGTTCTGGCATAGTGTTCTCCCATCGCCAGTTCTGAGAACCCTTAGAAGTTGGGCTGAATGGTGTTTTCATTTTTTGTTTCAGCTAGGAAAAAAAATTGTAGGAACTGCTACTTTATATTATTCAGAAATTAAAACCTTAGGTGCTGTTAAAAGTAGTGATTCATCATACTCTGACCAACTCAAAATCTGTGGTCTTACCCAGTAATTGCTAAGGATTCAAGCAATTACTTATCTTAGACAAGCAAATTTGAAGTCTTTAACCCTTCCCCCCCCCATTAATTGCAGCACACCAGATTAAATGTGATATGGCTGCTTTCTCCATACTTGTTCCAAATCCAACCAAATTGTTAAACGGTCCATCATCTCTTCCTATTTTTTCACTGCAGTCTGTTAATCTTTGAACTACCAACAATGAAATTTCTTCCTTATGAGCATAAAACGCACAGCTGCTCAGATCACTGTGTTTGCCCACTTCACTGTCCCCGCAAATATTTTTTTAATCCTTTAAGGATCTGATTTTCCAGCATATGAGGTTCAAAATTCATTTTTTGTACTACTATAAGGAGCTTCCTAATATGGTCACTTCTTTAACTGTGTCTTATCCATCTCTCCCTGTGGTGTCAGTCTTTCTAGCTCTGGATTGTTCGCTCCTATGGGGAAAGCTTCTGTTCAATAGGAAAATGTCTATGCTTTCATGGCACATCTATAAACCCCTACCCAATATACATATCACTGCAAATATTAAACAGACATGATCATGACAGCCACTTAGCAAGTTCTGATGAACCATTTGTTTTAATACTTGCAGCTATTCGTTAGTAGCCAACCTCTACTCAAGAAATGATAATGGAATGTCATGTCCAAACCATTAAGATCAACAAAGAACAGCTTGCAGGGCTAAACGTTTGACACATCCATGCAAATAATTTAAGTCGAAATTTCAGGTTTTGGAAAGTGACTTCTTTCTCTATTTCCCAGAAGCCTCTTGTTGTACTTCTAATTCTTTATTCTTTCATTGTTCAATTACAAAACTGAATTTGATGACCATAAGATAAGTCATTATTCAGTCATTCCTCTAAATATTTAAATTCTGCAGTAAATGTCATTTTTCCTTATTATCGGAGATATGGAGGTAATGAATTTTCAGTAACTTGAAAGAATTCATAGATAATTTAAATTGCCCACTTCTGTGAATCCCTGACCTGAAAATTACCCTATGCTTGCGCCAAAGTTAGACTAGGCAATGTTGTGTGTTCTTCAGTTCTGACATTTCATTATGTTGTCGCATTATGATATATACAATGGAAGAAGAAGCAGTTTTAAAGCCTGGCTTAACTATATATGCTGTTCCACATTAACCCCTCTCTCTTTTCCTTATAATCTAAAAGGCAGTCTTTTGGTTATATAGGAACACTAGGATATATAGGAATGCTGATTTTCAGAGTGGAATACCTTAATTAACTTACATGATGTCCATTGTTCATACAGTCTGCACCTTCAGTTGACTATTGTCATCCTAACTTGATCCATTTATTTGAGAAAGCATTTTAGCAAACTGTTGCTCTCTTACACACAGTATATGTTGGAGAATTAAGAAACTTATGTCTATGTATGTGTGCTAAACTTTATTTTAAAACAATATCACAGGCAAGATTGTACCTTTTTAAACAGGATATTATAGTATTTCTGTGTCTATAAATACAACACATAAAGCTCCTTATTACCGAATGCTTTATTAACATCAGAAGACAGTCTTATGATGTGATCTATGGTTGATTGATTTGCCTGAAAGCCACTTTAATACTGAGGAAGAAGATTATTCATCTCCAGAAAGAATGACAGTCAACAATAAATCATTTCCTCCATCTTCCTACATAGCGATGAAGTTAAGGCTATCAGATGATAAGAACCTAAATCAAAGCATGATCCATTTTTTCTTTTTCTTTTTTTTTAATAGGAAATGCATAAGATTGCTTTCCTATTTTTTTTTTGATCAACCTAATACTACAAACATAATCACTGCAGATATGATGAGCTCTCAGAAATGTAAACACAGTAGGAATGTGGGCTTTTCCTCCTCTAAGTTTAATTTTTACTTTATATTTCAGATCGTTTTAACTTGTTTTATAACTGTTGTGGTTTAACCCCAGTTGGCAACCAAGTACCACACAGCCACTCGCTCCCCCTCCCCTCTGCCCCGGTGGGATGGGGGAGGGAATCGGAAGAGCAAAAATAAGAAAACTCGTGGGTTGAGATAAGAACAATTTAATAATTGAGATTAAAATAAAAATAATTGTAATGAAAAGGAAAACAACAAAAGAGAGAGAAAGGAACAAAACCCAGGAAAAACAAGTGATGCAACAGCTCACTGACAGATGCCCAGCCAGCTCCCAAGCAGCAGTCACCGTCCCCCCCGGCCAACTCCCCCCAGTTTCTATACCGAGCATGAAGTCACATGGTGTGGAATGTCCCTTTGGCCAGTTTGGGGCAGCTGTCCTGGCTGTGCCCCCTCCCAGCTTCTTGTGCACCTCCAGCCTGCTCAGTCGGCAGGGCATGGGAAGCTGAAAAGTCCTTGACTAGTGTAAGCACTACGCAGCAACAACTAAAACATTGGTGTGTTGTCAACATTATTCTCATCCTAAATCCAAAACACAGCACTGTACCAGCTACTAGGAAGGAAATTAACTCTATCCCAGCCGAAACCAGGACAATAACCTAATATACTTATGAAATTAATCAAATTTAAGACGTTTTCTATAATATAAAGGTTGAAAGTGTGGTTTAGTAGGGTGGTTTTGTTGTTTGGGGTTTTTTTAGAGCTCCTTCACTGAAATATTTTGGTGATCCAATAGCTGGAATATTTATGGAATGGTTTTATTCCTTTGTGCTTGCATTGCTTTTGAATTTTCCACATGTATATTTTTCCCTTCCTATACTAGTAACACTTAGTTGTGATATCCCATAGAATTGCCAAGGCAGGAAAGCTGCAGCAGCAAGGTGTTTTCCAAGAACATCAAATGTTAGGAATAAGTCAGCAGAGTTCCCTACTTTGCCTGTCCTCAGGAATAAGTGTTCAAGTCTGAAGGAAATCCTGAATTTCAAAAGGATTCAGGATTTTTAAATCCCATATGAAAGCAAAAGCAGGAATACTCAGTTTTAAATGTTTTGATATCTGGCTGGCCATGACTGTGCACAAAGAGCAAAGGAACAAGATCCAAGAGCAGAGAGCAAGTTCACTAATTGAATGGTGAGTTGCTAGACTGTGAGCATCCCCTGGGTAAATCTGCTCATGCACTGTTGGGATTTGGGGAAGTACAATGTGGATTACAGAAGATACAAATAGTAATATTGTTATCCATTTTTTAGTATTATCACTTTCATTTCTCAAAATGCATGTTAAAAGTGGTTTATTTTTACTGTTACCTATTATTAAGTAGGCTAAAATTTAGACTTCCTGGTACACATAGTAGTCTACTCAATTAAGCTAAGGCATGAAAGTCAATAGACATGTTTTATAGCTGCTTCAGGATGCCGTGCTGTATGACTTTTATACAGGAAGCTCTTGGCACTTCCTTAGATTTGTGAGTGTAAATCTGTGCAAGCTTATATTGCATCTGTAGCTTTTTCTATATGTTTTATTAACGCTATTCAAGGCTTAGTGTATAAATGGAGAAAAGAGAGAACAAGAAAAAGGATAGAAATTCACCCTAACAGGAAATCGACCAAAGCAACATGTTAGGTACCAATATCATTAACCAAATGTAAACTTTTAGGCTTAATATGCACTGGCTTTTTTAATGTCGGGTAATATCCATTATTATTTCTAGTTGCATGAATGTTTTCCATACATGCCAATGAATTTGTGATATTTCAAAAACACTTCAAATTATTAAGTAGGTAACTCAAGTAGAGGCTGAAATGGCATTCAGTGTGTCAGAGTTAGCACGTGGTTCCAGCCAGTCATTTATTCCAGTCCTTTTTAGCAGTATTAACTACTTGTTAATTTTCCTTGCATTCTGAGTGTGCAGTTTCATATGTTAAGGTACGGGGCGGGGGGGGGGGGGCGGGGGTCAGTACTTGCAACTGAAATCATTGGGAGCTGTGTCTGAACAGACGGCACCTTATAGTATGAATTACTGAAAAATTTGAACTCTTGTGCCAACCAGAAAATCAAGATTAGCTGATATTTTTCCTCCCTTATCTCGCCTTATTATTTAGTAATGGTAATAACAACACCTCTTATCTAACAGGGTTTTTGAAAAATAATAGAAGCAGCATTTGTGAAGCACTATGATCGAAAGCACTTGAGTAAATTAATAGCACTATTTGCAGAGCTAAGTTTGAATAGTGTGCAACAAGCATAATGTCTCAATTTGAATTGGAAGGACAGAATAATATATTGCGTTGTTACCTATAAGTTTGGCATCATCCAGTCTGTGTTCTTACTGCTGCAAGAGTACTGGGGCAGGTGGAAAGAAAGGGGTATAGTTTATAGCATAAATATGTGTATATATATGTATACAGCAGTATATTATATTGCATATAGTCATGCAATAAAAAAACATAGATTTTTAGGAGTACTAAAACAGTCAAGCAAGCAGAGTCTCACTACTTCCTATTTTTTTTCAGAAAATATACTTAACATAATTTTTATATGTGACCATATTGAGCCAAAGCTGAAAAAGTGAAAGCTTAAAAAGTGTTGGTGTGTATTTCATTGATATATGTAATACTTCTCATTTGCCTGTGCAACTGCATAATACTTTTCCTAAAATGTAAAGAAAAAACAACTATATAGACCAAACATAAAGTGATTTTTCAACAAAAATGCTGCCATTTCATATCAACTTGGAAGTCCTAATTTGCAACCTTTTGAGCTTTTTTTTTTTGGCATCTAGGCAGAATTTTATATAGTCTCACTAACCATGACACTAAGAATAGCATCATTTTCCAAACTGCTTCCAGTGGGTCTCTGTAAAACCATGTTGCGTGAGTGCCTATATTTCTCCATATCATGAAAGATGGAGCAAAATGTGATAGTAATTTCTATTTCTGAGAAATATGAAAAAGAAATTCTCAAAAGGGTGCCTGACAAACACAATTAAGTCCCCCTGTTCAGCTGTACAGCTTTTCGCAAGTCCTTCAATCCACCACTAAATAGTTTTTACTTTAATGCAGAAAAAAATGCAGAAAAATTTGCTGGGGAAAGGAGAGGAACCAATGCTACTCCTTAGCAAATTTGTGCGGTTCTTGTCTTACATCATAAGATACGCTCAGTTGGGAGAAGGAGATCCAAGAAAGAATCTTGACGCAAAATAAGAAAAACTGCATTAATTCACACTTTTAATATTACTAATCTCTCAGTCATGAGTACGTACATCTATATTTTGTTAAAATTTAGATAAATTTGTGTTGCATTTACTGTTGACTCCATCATTTGAATTTAGTGCCAACAAATTTGTTCTTTGCTGCCCTGGAGGTTTTGTTGTGGTTGTTGTTTGGGGGGTTTTTTGTTTGGTGGTTGGTTGTTTTTTGGAGGTTTTGTTTGGTTTTTTTAAAAGGGCACAGACATTTCTAGCAAAGTTGTACCTTTGTTATTTCTGTTTCTGCTTTTTTATTAAGTCGTTTCTCTTACTGTGGAGTTTAGATAAGCTAATGAATTAGGGACTTCTTGGTAGTGTTACTGTTTTGGGGTTGGTTTTGCTTTTTTAAATCCTTACTGGTTTTAGCATTCTGAAAGCTTTATGGAGGTTTTGATTTTTCTTACTTGACTGTTGTAAACCCACTTAGCATTGCCTTATCAAGTGCAACTAATTAACATCAAAGGGATATTGTTATTCATTATCGCTCTATGATCAGTCATGTATACCATATATGCTGAATTGGCTCTTTTGAATCTCATTCAGTATGCTTACTTGAAGCTTCTTATAGATTGCCTTCTTCATTTGCACAGTACTACAGAAGTTAATATGCATATGCATTTAAGTGGAAAATTACCTCTTCCTGAAGAACCATCAGACCTGTCTATTGGCGTTTTCTATAAAATATATACACAAATATTTCACTGCTAACAGGCAAAGCTTGCCTATGCTTCTTTATTTCCCTGCTCCCTCTTGACTTACTAGGTTCATGATCAAAACCCAACCTGCATATTTCCGCTAGATTTAACTTAGTCTCATAGGGATCTGTGTCCTTATATGTGTCATTATTGCTTATTGAGAACCCATAGGTAAACAAAGGGCTATGTAGATACCCTGGCCACTTTCTATTACCCTGCCATCGCAAACACTCTTCTACTTCCATTCTGTCTATGCAGAATATGTTTTCCAGTTCCCGAAATGAGGAGGGAATTCCATCAACGCTGCAGAAAATGCCTTGTCTCTGAAACAAAACCCTGAAACTGCAGCTCTGTAGGTTTTCTGTTTTGTTTCTGTCAGTATATCAAAATAGGTCTGTTCCCAATATTCTAGATGTTTAGAGAGAATTTTGATTCCCATAATTGAGAAGGGAGTATAAATCGTGCAGAAATGCAAGGTAAAAATTCTCAAAAGGTAATGTATAATTTTACATTGGAAATAGCTTTTCTGCTGTTCCATAGAATCACACATACGCGTGTCTCATGACGTATACAACTACCAACTACAACCATAGAAGTTAGGCTAGCTTTTAGTTAAACGTGATGTGAATAGATATGTACTTTTTCCCTGGATTTCCCGCATATGTAGATGCATATACTAGATTTATATTTTTATGCCTTTTTAATGTCTAATAGTTTCTTGGAAGTATATTTACATGTTGTAGATATATTTATGGCTATATAAGAGGTGTTCTGTGTGGTGGTGGGGGGTTATTTCTTTTTAAATTCAAAGTATCTGAAATACAGTGAGGTCTGTGGTGCAGCCCATGAAAATGGCACTTTTCTGTTATAAAACTGAGACTGTGTTATATGCCTTGGAGTGTTCTGAACTTTATAGGCATTGTTCACTGTTGCAAAAACTGACAAGAATGTCATTTGTACTAAGAAGATGCAGATTTTGGGGAGTATCTCCTTCCTGTATAAAACTGGATTTTTTGACACTTAATTTGGTATCAAGTCAGGCAGAAACCACACAAAATAAAAAGAAAAAAGGCTACAAGGGATTGTACTGTACATCTATTAATGAGGCTTTCTAATTTTGCCTGAAAAAATTGAAAAACTGTTTAAAACAGAAAAATTGTGGCATGCTTTATTTTCAGATAGATGTAATAGAGACAGATGCTAAAAGTACTTCTCTTTGATTTTAATTTTGGTACATCACTAAGGCTATCTAGAATTCCAAAAGCTTCTGTGTTCTGGAGATGTACTGTTTTGTTGAAACATTTGAGAACTTGTAAATATGGATCAAAAATAAATAGCTATGTGTTTATATTTAAAATATTTAGAATCAGTTTATGAAAAAACCCCAAAAGTAATTGTTGGACCACTAGTGAGTTTCTTGATTCTAAGTAATTTCCAAAAAGAATGGAAACAAATCAGATTTTTATAAACTACTTCTGATCTAAACTTTTGAAAAAGCCAGATGTATTAATGCGTTATGTCTAATGCCTAAACTATGTGTCCAGTCATTGAAGGTAGACTCATAAATTGTGAAGAGTTGCAGGTAAAATACTACATGCATAAAGACATCAAAACTTTTTGTAATTCTGTGAACAAATGAATCTCTTTGGTACTGCTCAGTTAGTTAGGGTGGGGTTTGAAAAATCATTAACTGCAGTATCCTTTTTTTACTTCTCCTGCTTCTCACTCTTTTTTTTTTTTCCCGTGGTTTTACCATATTTTGTCACATTAGAATGAACTGACTGTTCTTGCTGTTGGCCTCTTCCTCCTCTCATTCAATCTCTATTTGGAGTTGAATAACTTAACCTGACTTCACTAATGTCTATTAATCACATGAAAAATAGCAGAGTCTGGGCTTCTCGATCCTCCCTTTCCCATTTGGAGTTTGGAGATCTTTCTGTACAGTTTCCCTTTGCTATCTGATGCGGGCTTCTGACACCATGGTGTTAAGTTCCTCTGGCATTACAGCTTGCCTGAGGCATTTCTTCCATATCATCCACTGCATCCCATTGAAACGGAACTTTCCATCTTCACCAGGGACATACTTCACCCAGCTCGGAGCTAGAGGAAAGCATAGGGGTTTTTTTTCTAGTGTGTTGTGGTTTAACTCCAGTAGGCAGCTGAGAACCAAAAAAGTCCTTTTTATCCAGTTCTAGATATTGGGTCAACTTGAATTTTTCAGATCTTTTTCTTCTGCTTATTTGTTATAACATACATCACACCATGGTAACATTCATTAACATTCACATAAAGTAGTCTCTGAGTATTCCCAGTTGAGAAAACTACATCATTGATATCTCATTACCTCTGGGTGTATGTTCCTCTCTGTAGCAGGTATATTGAAAGCCCAAATGGTTTTAAATTCCATGGATTGAATATGCTATCAATTTTAGATTTGGAAAGAGCGGTGACGTCTATTCATGCAACTCACTCACCCCCTAAAAGGTATTCACTTATTCTTCATTTTGAATGGCAGTGACTTCTTTTGTACTCTGTCTGTCTTGTTTTTTATAGAAAGGAAAAAAATCACTTGCAAACTAAGTTACATTCATGCATTCTAGGCAGTTTTAACATAACTGGAATATGCAGCAAAAAATAAGATTTATTGTGTCATTTACCTAGCAGAACCTCCCTTTAAGACATCGCTTCTTCATCAAGTATTGTTTAAGTGGGCTTCAGTATGTAATGTCAATCTGCGTGGTCTGTATGTTGTGTAAATCATCATCTTTTTTTTTTTTAGCACCCTATATGTGTGTATAGTAAACCAGAATATGTCTGAAGTAAAACGCTATGGAATAAGTTTGGAATTAATGCCAAGTCATGGTTAATATTAAATTCATATAATTCATATTCTTATTTTTCATATCAAATCTTCTTGCAAGTTGGTCATACATGCAAGCTTAATCACACATGCTCTGGGAAAGCAGATGAACTAGAAACAATTTGTGACTTTGACGCATATATGCCTGTTCCTTAGCCAAGCTGCATTCATGAGCCAAAAGTAAACACAGAAGAGGAAACGGAAAACAAATTCATAGCAAATTCCATACTTAGGTTTAGAACCAGCATGAAGTTCGCTGATCAGCTGTATTTGGATCTATAAAGTTATATAAAAGTCTGCAGGTGACTTTTGTGACATTACTGTAGCTCTTCAGGAAATGCACAAACATAAGGACCATAGTATCTACGACAAGTTTTAAACTTTACATGAATTCTACGTTGTTATACCTTGAAATGTTCCCTCTTGAAGGAATACGTAAAGGTCAGGATGTAAGAGACGTTTCCCTAAGGGGAATAAAGGCTGGTGTGATGTTAGAAAGGCTCACAGAAAGAATGAACAAGTGTGTCCCCAGCTGAATGTTTAGCCACCGTTTCAGTTACACTGAACAGTTTGTACTAATTTAGACGATAAAAATGAATGAGTGGCATGCTTACCTGACAGTATGTGGGAAGAGATGCAATGTCTGCAGATGTGTACTCAGTACCGAAGGAATCAAACTTTGCTGATAAAAATCACATGAAGGTTGGTTTGATTGGACTTTTGGCAGTAAAATCTGAAGAAACTCAGTAGAGAGTAGCTTCTATTCGGATATTTACATTATATATATATATATATATAGCCAAACTTTCAAAGGACTAAGTTTCTACTCAGATATCTAAACACAATGGCTGATTTTCCACTATCTCCCTATTTTCTCATCTTTTAAACAGCCTTAATCAAAGGGGCTTTGGATACGTATAATACTTTTGAATACATTGGGCTTTTTCAATTGGATGAGGGTGTTATATGAAAAGTCAATGGTTGATTAAAAATACGTGTTTTCAGTGGGTGGGGGCAAAGCATAATTTGAATTTATATTTCCTGTAATACTATAATTTCAAAATTAATGGGCTAGATAAGGCCTAGAAGAGTAACATACAGCTAAGCATTACTAGCATTATGGGCATTTGCGCTCTAAGACCATTTCTTGTAGAGCTGTCCACCTTTGCCAAACTTCATCCCTTATGGAGATTGAGATTTAATACAGCTTAGTCTAAAATTAACAGTTAGAAATGCTGACTAACATGAATATAATGTTTCTCTCCGGCTAATATATACTTTTGCAAAAAGGTAGCATCCGCTACTAAAACTGAAAGGTAGTGGAAAACTTGTGGGGGGAAAAAAAAAAAAAACAAACAAACCCAAAAAAAACCAAAACTCTGTGAGTAGTAAGTATTCCTGTCTTCCTGTAAGCCAGGCCACATAATAGCATCTGGGGGTGAAAATAAAGATGCATAAAGAGGAAAAAAAAGTTCTTATTATTTTCTTATTCAGTTCAAATTTTACTTTTTTATGTATTTAAATATGGCTTATCGGAACCTGCATTTGAATTTTAATAGTTTACAAGTAAGAGTTGACATATGAAACAAGCATGTGTGACAATGTTCATGTACTTATATACCCTGTTGCATGTCACGTGGACCTTCTCACATTTCAGACCAACATGCTATCATTACTAGCAATTTAGTAACTGTTTCACTTCCACCATGTAGAGTTTGTCAGTGTTTTTGTTGAAATTGTCAAGTGTAAATAATTTTTAATAGATCACACGTACATGTCAACACTATAAACACAAGTACCTTTGTATTCAGTCAACTTACTGTCTATACAAGGAGTACTGCTTAAGGTGGAAAAAAGTGAATCGGTTCTCTTAAACACTTTAATTGTCATAAAAATCCTATATTAAACATGGTGCCTATTTAGTCTTTTTTGTTTTTCCATAAGTTTGGAATAAGTCATCTTGTATTTTGCACTGACTGAAAAATGTAATTTGACACTTTTAAAATTAAAACCGTCATGGTATTTAAAGATGAACTTAAGCTCTACTAATTCTATTAAACTGTAGGCTGCCAATGAGTTATAAAGTCTAATTAATCATTTTGTCAGCTTTGCCTTCTGAAGCTAGTCAATATAAATTTGAATAAATAGGAAGCTGTTGACCCAGGCACCTCTGGATGTTCTGAATAAAGATGTGCCAGTCATAAAATACTCTAACTACTACCTATTTTGACTGCACGTAGTATGCACAAATACGGCAGGGAATTATTCAGTGCTAACATACAGGCATGGTGGTAAAGTCTTAATTTAAATTATTTGTGGTGATAAGGAATATGTGTAGTAATTTCTTACGTGTTTCATCTAGACATAGTGGTTTTGAGGGTAAAAACTTTTTAGTCAAAGTTTGTTGCTGACACTGCAGTGTGACATGTCACATCAGGTTGCATCAATAGAGCCATGTTATGTAAAAGTAATGAAATGTGACTGATAGAACCCAAGATACTGTAACATACTGTAACGTAATGTGTCAGCATTTCTTTAATGGAGCCTTTCAGGAATGCTTTTTGGTAAAATACCTTAAAAAATCAGTTACAGAAAGTGATGAGGAGATATAAAATATCTGCGCTCTGTTGCTGCAAGGAACACATGAAATAACCTAAGTAAATATTATTTCCAGTAACTTCATAAGTTAGATATCTGTAAAGTTACAGCAATTAAATATACGCATCATCCCAGATAATTCTCTAACTGTATTTTATGAAATTGATTTCCTGAACCTGCACCGGAATAAAAATGTCCCTGTGTTTGAATCAAGATTACGTTGTCATTCCCATGTTATTGGAAGTTCTCTCTATCTAGTACAAAAAACTTGTATTTCACTAGCATATTTCACTAGCATATTCTAACGATCTGGGAAACCTCATTTTCATTTAAAAAAAAAAAAAAATCCACGTTCCTAGAAACGAAATGGTTATTTACTTTTGTAGAGGCCAGATTGCATCTTTTTCTTAATATCTCACTAAGCTTTTGAACCTGAAAGCGGAATAGCATTGTGTGAAGGATGCAACATATAAAACACCATTGCCACTGGCATCCTTCTTCTGAGGATGAAAGACAGTGAACTGTTTGTCTTCAGCAGATTAACAGGGAAGGTTGTTTTTGTTTGTCTGGCTGGTCAAGGACAATTTACAGTTCAGTTACTCTGAAGGAAAGACTTGTTGATTTGAGAGCACTCCTATTATAGCTCCAGGTAGAGGATGATAGATTTAGCCGTCATTGTGATAAACTGCAGCCTATACGCTTGCAATACACAAAATAAATAAAACACTAGTAGATCTGTTTGGTTCAGCTACTTAACAGCAAGTGCTGACATGTAGGTGTAGGCTTCTTTAGTGAAGGTACCAAGGATTTAAATGTTCTCTTTAGTCCAAGCATATCTTGGGCTTTCTGAGAATATTTAATACTTGCTAACCCAGGGCGGGGGGAAACCACACAAAAAAAACCTTCTCTCTGTAAAAATGACTTGAAACTCAGTGGGTCAAAAGTAAATTTTGTACTTCATACAAAATACTCCTACTTTTCTTTACGTAGTTAAACACTTGTATTCTCAATTTTTTTCCTTATCTTTGAATTTCTGAGTCAAGAGTTTTTAAAAATCTATCTCATCCCCTGCTCGTGGAAGACTGTTCTCTGTAGAATATCCTCTCTTGGAACAATCACTGTGACAATGAGTGCACAAATTTTCTTATAGGTTTAATTGATCTATTACTTCAGTTGCTTATTATCTGGTTGGATATAACCCTTGATAGCCATTATCATTCCATTAGAGCAGTCTTGTCAATTTTTAATTGCTTATCATTTCTTTTAAGATATATTCAATATATATATAGCAACTCCTGTTTTATTTAGTAATGGGAATTGTTTGCTGTGCCACTAAGCTTTAACTAATAGGAATTTTCTGCTGTGTAATGTTAATTTTTATTATTTTTCTCTGAGATGAGATAAATCGCTGCTAACAGTACTAATTCCACCATATTCTAGTCACTTATACCACTCTACAAATTTACATTTTAAATTAAAATTCATACACCTAAGAACAACTATTAAAACTGTAGAAATAAGTCAATAAAAAATTATATTTACCTTGCGCTTTCCTGCACGTCTAATTCCGTGCTCTCCTGTGCAGGGAGGCTGTATAGCCTGATCTTGAATTTTTCCAATATGTTGTGCAAATAACAGTAATACTAGCATACATATTGTACCTACATACTTGCTGATTTTTAATTCGGTGAGATCATGAATTGAAAATGGGGAAAAATTTATGTCCAAAGCTCAAAATTTAACCTCCATTTTTCATTAAGACACGATGTTTAAAAAACAAACTGTCCAAGCAAGAATAAAGCAATTAAAGCAAGTGTGTGTGTGTATGTAAGGCATGAATAATATGTGCCATAGGAAATGCCATCTGGAGAAGAGAACAAAGCCAATTGACGGTTCTGAATCTGTAGTTTGCAGTGCTGAGTGCCGCCCACAATAACTGAGCGCGTCTCTTTGTTCCGTCTAGGGGTTAGATCAAGAATGCAGGAGAAATCTGTCCTTTATTATTTTAATCTTGCAGTTCAAGCAGCAAAGATGAGATCTAGATTGAAAGATCATATGTTCAGCTTCAGTACGCTTTGCTACCAAAAGCAGTTAGGTAGTTTTCTGTCTTTCAGGATAGGTTTGGGGTTTTTTTAAACACTCAGATTTGCAAAAATACTTGAAGTTAATGATAGCACCTAAAGCACTAGGTGAGTTTCCCTCTGTATAAAGACTACACGGACCTTTTCTTCCCTTCCCATAGCGTGATTGTTATCCTTGAGATGCGTGTTTATCCATTTAAATAGCATGAAATCATTTATCCATTTAAACACCATGAAATCACCTGCTGATTCAGGAAACAAGGGCTTTCTGAATAGGACCTTTGAAATATAGGGAACTGGCAATTCTACGTGAAGTACTTTGACACACAGAAGGCATGTGGGAGTCACCTCTTCTGCCGTCCAGAAAGGAGATGAGAGCAGAAAATGAACATTCTGCTTTATTCATATCTGAGCCTTGAATGGAACAGGTAACATTATTAAAGGAAATACTATAGAGTGATGTTGGATAGTCCTTTCAGCAAGGATGGACTGTTGTTTCTCTGATACCATTCTGTGCTTAATATTGATATTCCATTGGTGGTCACAAAATACTATTTTATAAGTTGGCTTTTTTTGCTGTTGTGTGGACCCACACAGGAAAATACCTATCACTTGTAATAATAGTAACTATTTCAGGGAAAAGGAGGAAGGGATGATACTGCAAGTAAAACTCAGTTTGACAGTGAAGAGTAAAACCAGTGTTACTGTTGGTTGGTTGGTTGTGTTAAAGAAGCATTTATATATTGAAAAAGTCAAAATAAGAAAGCACTAAGTCTATGTAACAAATTAGTAATTAATAATCTGATAAAAATATAACAGTAGCAGGTAATATTAGAGGAGATGTAAACGTTATCACTAGAACTTCAGTGCAAATAAGCTTGGTTCTGGGAGACAGAAGTGTGGCAACGGCTATGGTTTCTGCAGATGATTTTGATGCCCTATGTCATTTATTTAGTAGTTTGCTTACAGGGAGGGAAATGAGTACTTAACATTGCAACATTCTTTCTTTATCAACTAATCACTTGTCTTTCAAATCAAATTTTTTTGTGGAGAACACTTACAGATTTTTAATACTGGCAAGTTTAATCTCTTCTTGGCTCTTTTTAGTAAGTTTCACACAGTTCTGTTCTTTCTGTTGTACAGGTTGATTTTTTTTTTATTATTATTATTGCTTTTTTACCCTCTTCCCTATTTTTTTTACAACTGACTTTCTTACTGGATTTGTTTTATTTAATTGAGTTCTTGAATAAGTTTTACTTATCTATGCTTACAGCAAGCTTAATTTGTTGCACATGCACTTGCTCTGCACAACAGTATAGTAATTACTGAAATGGCCAATGAAAAAACAAACAACAAAACAATAAAATGCATGCTACATTAAATAAGGTATTGAATTCTATATGACTGCATAGGGCAACAAGCTCTAAAAATTGCTGAAGAGTCCAATAAAAAAGGTAGATGGTCTTACTTGAAGGTATTGTGTCTGCACAGATCTGCAGAGAAACAGTCACAAGTTGCTTTGTATGAATGTGAAATAAAGTTTTAAGCTTGCGAGTACTCAAGTAATAATGTACTTATTGTTCTAAGAGTAATACAAGGGAAAAATAATGGAGAATCCAAAATGGGCTTATTCTTGTCTACCCCTTTGGCCCTTATACTGAGGATGCATGTAGAGGAATTCTTAACTAAATTGTACAGTTCACGCTTCAACTGTTGCCTATCAGATACTCTTAATGACTTTCTCGATCAGTACAGCAAGCTTTAAAAACAGCTTTGAAGAATGGAAATAGTGAATACATTTGAGGTAACTGTGAGTAGGACTAGAAGAGGACTAAGCCCCCTAGTCTCTCAGCAGTTCAGCTGCCAAACACGTGTTTAAGTGTCTGACTCCTAAAATAAATGTTCTGGGCAGTCTTGAGTGTCAATTCCAAAATTTTCAAGTCAGTTTTTCCACTGTGAATTTTCTTTCATTTAATTTAGAAGTCATCTGAAAATCAGGTGGCCCAAATACCATTTAAAATGGGGGGAACTTCTATATGCCTGAGAGTCATCCCTTAAAGTGTAACGCAATAGCAAATCAGTGTGTAGTCAGTGACAATCTAGGAGGTTTCTCACGGTTCTGCTGATGTTTAGAGAATTGCCATTGCACAGTGAGACATTTTGGTTGCCCTTCCAAAAGCAGAACCTGTACGAATGATATGATCTGAGAATAAGGTGACTTGGCAACACTAATGTGACTTTAATGGAAGAATTAGCTAGAAATGCACATGCTGTACCAATTGCATGAAGAGGCTGTAAATGCATTCTGGTTGTATATAATTTATTGCTTTTTCCTCTGTGATTAGAGAAAGCAAACAAGTCCATCTCTGCACTCAAGGAAATTAAGGAATCAATTTCATGGAAGGAACAATAACAAACAAACAGAAAGCCTCTACGCTAATACAGGAATATTCACATTTACAAAGTTGTGCAGGTTAAGCAAAAAAGTTTCTTCTTTTTGTACTGTGATTTTTCATTTTGCACTACAAGCTTTTAGGGTTATTAAATGTCTAGATTTTAAAGTGTATTTCATCAACTGAAGCAGTATACAGGAGCCAAATTCTGGTTTTTGATACACAAGCATCGCTCTCACTGATTTCATTATGAACTTTTCATTTATATGCAAGAAAGCAATGTTTGACTCTGCAGCGGTCTGTTGTATAAAATGGAATAGCCATTGGAATTCTAAATGTTTCAAAATAATTTTAATGCACAGAGTCACTGAAAACTCTTTCTTCCTAAGGAAAAAAAAAATTAGATATTAGCTAACCAAGACAATCTATACACTTCAAAAGAGGGATGCAAAAGCCTACATAGGACACAACATGTTCCAAATGAGACCTACAAATTGTAGAGAGAAAATGGAACTCAAAATAAACCTCTCAAGTCTATGAAATATATTTCTGCCATCCCTGGATCAGCAATGAATAACTTGTAGTGCATGTGCTGAAGTGCGCTACAGAGTAATGGGGTTCCAATCACCTTCAGAGAACAGGGAAAATAGTCTGTAAACAAATGGTTGAATGAAACTGCGTTGTTGATCTGGAGGCAAGGAAGCAGAAGAAACCAGTCATGAATGATGGGGCATCATCTGACGTCTGCCTTAATTATTCCAGTTCCTTCCCACCCTTTTGGTGATGCCAACCCCTAAATTACCTGCAGATTCTCATGGCTCTCCTTTACTTTGTCCACATCTTGAAATGCAGTGCTTAAACTGGATTTAGTATTTCAGCTCAAGCCTTTTCAATACTAACAAAGAGGACTTTATGCTTTCTCAGGGCATGTTATTGTTTACACGACACAGCAAGAGATGCAGCAATTGGCCTTCTTCAGAAGAGTGGCACTTTGCTGATGCACGGCTTGTGATCTCCTATAACCTGTGGACGTTTTCCTCTGAGGAACAGTTATCGGTTTGTTCCCAGATTGGTATTTGTCTACATAACCATTTCTATTCAGGTATAAAATCTTAGTCACTTACTGAATTGGGGGGAGGATTCAGATAATTTTCCCTCCCCCCCCCCCCCCCCCCAGGTTTTTAAATTCCAAGCCTCTCTTTCTATATACTTGTGGGCACCTCCCAGCTTTTTGTCACTTGCAGATGAAGTAAGCTTTTTCTGTACTCCATCGTAGTGTTGTGTTGTTTGTGCATGTTTTTTTTCTCAGACTACAGGAAAATATATTAGCATATTTTGAAGAAAAATTATAAGAAAACATCCTGTTTTCATTTTCTCTTCATACTTCAGGTTTTCAAATGGACAGATTAAAAAATGAATAGATGATACAAGCAGCCTGTGGTCATGTCTTTAAATCTCCTTTATTGTTACAGTTTCCTCCATGGTGACTGACTGTTACAGGTTTGATAATATTTATTTGAAATTCTAATTATCTTGCAGCACAGCTATCAAGAATGCAAAAAGAAGTAATTGCATTTGGGTCTATGAGCCTGTCAGTTTGAAGTTCTTGGTTAAAAAAACCCAAACAAACAAAACAACAACAGCAAAAAAAGAGAAACAAAAAAAAAAAAGGAGGAGGAGCTGGAGTACTTACAAAATAAATTGGCAAAAGGGCATCAGCAGATAGCTGGATACAGATCTTGCTTCATCTGTTTTCATGCAAATGATGCTGTGTCACTGTATTTATTCAGTTCTAATGTAATTCCTGAGTTGTCCAAAACAAATAAGGTTGTACCACCAGCCAGCCTGGAATCAGGCGACAGACAACAGAAATGAAATACAAGGAAAAGAGTTTTACTGCTTATCTATTTTCAGTTGCAAATACAGAAAGAGAACAGAAAGTGTATTTTTACAAATAGATTTCTTTTTTGCAATAGAAATAAACTGGGATTATTAAATTATTGTCACACGACATCAGTTTATTAAGCATTGGTCTCTACTCTTCTGAAAATTTTCAACAAAGAGTTTTGATCCATGATGTAGAAGAGTGTTTTTCCAGATGAAATCATAACTTTCAATGTCTAAATACCCTAAACTGTTGTTGCAAATAGTTATAAGTAAATGTATGTTTCCATATTTATTTAAACTTTCGTTTTTGTTCCTCAGAAACGAGGACTATATGATACTGGAATGAAAACTTTCCTTTCAGTAACTGAGTTTTCCTTATAACCCCAAATTTACAAATAATTGGTCTTTGGCTTTTTTTCTTTTTTTCTTTTTTTAACTTTGAAATTGTTTTATCTCCACTAGGGAGCAGCAAACGACATAAAAATGTTCTCATTACTCCGTCTCTAATCCAAGTGAAAGTAACAGTGTAGAAGCTGGATTAAGATTTCCTTCATTCAATAAACTGGCAGGTTTCAAATGCATTCATTTTCAATTTCTGTTGGAACAGTTGTGATTTTTGAAGACTTCATAGTAGCGTTATCTCTTTTTCTGTTTTTAACTATGTTCCTTTTAATTCCCCCTGTATAAGGTGGCTTTCAGTGGATAAAATGGGTTTTCTTTCACGTTCAAGCTGCTGTACGAGGGTTAACAATGGGCATGAATGCTTAAATTTGTCTCAGATGGAGGCTCAGTATGATTTCTCTTTTGCTGTATTTTTAATTTTTAATAGTATCTTTGTTATAAAAGCACCTTGAATTAAGGAATATATCCATATATTGTGACTATTTTAAATTTCATTTTATACGTTATTCAATTCCTTATCCCCCTGCTTGTCTTTGCACTCTGAAGAAGAAAATGAAGACTTGTTAGAGTGCACTAAAAACAAATATATCACATTGATGATTTTTGGTCTGCTTAAAGACTAAACGCATGCAGATTATATAAGGAGAGTGTACATACACGAAGAAAAAGAGCGAGCATCTGGGATGGTGCAGAATTTCTTCTGGACTAATGGGCTAAAACTTAGGAAAAAAATACCTTTTTTTGTGGCTGGCAACTGCTAAACTATGGAATCATTTTCCAATAAAAGTGATGGATGCTCTTTTTTTTTGAGTCATTTAAGAGTGGACAGAGAAAAGCTCTAAACGATATACTGCAGAACATAATCTTGCAGTGACAGCAAGAGAGGCTCAATCACCAGATTTCTTGCTCTGATCTCTTCCTCCTTTTGTCACTTAACTGGAATACGTAAGTGATAGTATTAAACATAGGAAATTAATTTCTGGCCTGTGAGAAAGATGGGTGTGTGATGGTCTTTGGTTTTGCTTGGGACTATCGACAGGTTTTGTGAGTGCTTTTGAAAGAGACGCTTGGTAATGTATTGAGAAGTGTACCGTTCCTTTAGTCCACATGTAGTGAACGCAGGATACTAAGAGACCAACGGTGGTTTAGGGACGGCAGTACCCTGCACACAACCACCATCACCCTAGTGCAGCATCCTGCAGAAACGAGAGAATAAGATGTTTGAATTTAATGAAAAGACATTGTAGTCTTTGCTATCTGGTGGTTCTTCTTTCTGAGTGTCTTTGTATTTCTGAATAACGCTATTAATACTAGTGTGTTCTGAAACGTACGTATTTGGCTTAAGCTAAGTCTTCAAGTGATTTCTTGGGTTGAAAAAGATATAACTTTGTAGAAATAACAGTGGCGTGTTTATATAACCAGTGGTCTTTTATGCATTTACATTTGCAGAGGATATTGCTGGGTGTTAAAATATACCTCTGAAAACTACCTACCTCCTTAGAAAAACAGGAAATGGTATTTTTGAAAGATAGAATTTTTCTGTCTTTTATCAAATATATAAGAAAAAAAAACCACCCCACAATAACTTTGGAAACTGGTTCCTTTTAATTCTTTGTGGACTGGAAAAACACTGTGGAAGGCATGTTTCAAATATCAGCACTTCAAAGGTGACGTACCTAGTCCATGAGGCAGCACTGATGGCATATTTTGTCCTGTCTCCCTGGTACATTAGGCAGCCCTAAGGCAATTGAAAGGCCTGTTAGGATCTCATCCACCTAACCTTCCCGTTTCTGCTTCCTTCTCATGTCTGTCATGCACATAGGAAATTCAGATCACTTAAATGTTTCCAAAACAATCCGAAATCTCCCCCTGTTCTACCCTTTTCTACCTAGCTTATATCCTTAATTACTTTGAATTAACTAGAGTCAATGTGTTTAAAATTGTTGAACATGTGGCAAGAGATATATGTAGATGTATATTTTTGTCTCTGAGTAACACGCTGCCCACCAAAATGAAACCGATGGAATAGTGAATATGCACCCAGTTTTACAAAGTGTGCAGAAAGGGAATCATGGTTTGGAGACTATCAGCTGAAGTCCACTGGGAAAACCTTAATCGGCCAGATCGAACCCAGCCCATAGCATCATCTCCCTTAATGGCATAGCTCCTTTCAGCTTCAGCCTTAACAGCTGTGCACTTTGCTTTCTTCTTCAGAAGAGCTGTATACAGCAGACGTGAACCCACACGTGATAACTCCACAGATTTGGCTCTCTGTGATAAGTATCATACAATGTACACTTCCTCATTACCTCCACCTTGGAGTTTATACAGCTCTTATGTGGAAAGAGAGAATGTGCTGCAGAGTTACTGCTTCATCTATTGTGACAGTTTGTTTATTTCTATATAGGCTGGGGAAAGGGAGAGCTTAATGGAGAATGAGAGTATTGTGGATGAAAAAAAAAAAGTAATGAGAAGTTACTGAAAGTGTTATCAGTTGATTCTTTCCTCTACCAAAAGGAAAAACAGACACTCAAATTTATCAGTTTTCATATGCCATGCATGAAAGTGATTGGGATAATTTACGTTCACACTTATTTTGATAGACAGTGAATAGATGGATAGTGAATTCAGCTTTTTATCGCTAGCCATCTGTATCCAAAAACAGGAGCATTAGGAGCATGGCAAATGACTCTGTTTTGGGATGCAGTTATAATTCAATAGAAAGGTAAATACATGGAGAATACCTGAAAGCTGACCATAAGTTTGTGGATGTATTAGGATTGTAACGAATATAAACTATTGAATTCCATTGAATTATTTATGGAGTTCCAAGACATAAGATTTCTGTCGCTCTGTTGACTGTGTTATAATTAGAATAACTCTGGCATCAACTTCAAGTTGCACACAAACCAAAAATAAGTAAGATCAATCATAAGATCATGATATTGAGTGAAAGAGCTAAAGTATGATGAGTTCCTAATATATGGGGGGAAAAAAAAAGCTTCAGCTGCTCTGTTAAGACAGAATGTTGAAGGTGTTGGAATTTTTCACTGACACAATGGTACAGATTTCATAAAATATTTAAATATTTTATGCTTCTTCCTTGTAAATCTAACATGGCATCATCAGTGACTATTCTGGACAAATTTACACATTTGTCGGTGCCTCTGAGTAGCCTTAATAAATAAGCTGCTCACTCTGAACATTAAAAGCAGTCTGTGTTCTCAGATGCATCTTCATAAATAGTAGTAACCTATTGTAGTCTATTGAAGCATACTTTGTAACTAAGGGTAGAATTTTGGCCCAGCACAGCTAGTAAAAGTATTCTCCCATTATCTTTTTTTTTTTTTTGTGAAGATTCCAAGTTTCTTTAAGTGTAGAAAATAATCTTGTAGAAAGTTTTGTTAATGCATACCTCTGGCCTTAACAATTTGAATGGATTTTTCATCCCTCTTTAGTCATCATCGGTTTTCCTACAACTGTTCTCTGTGTTTTTCAGGATTACTTAGTGTCAGCAGACTTCCATTCTCTTGATTTGCTTTCCTAAGTAGAACTTCTAGTAGAAATAAATTACTCTATAACTAATCCAGCTTGCATATTTTATCAACATTATTTCCATCATTTGTTTTCTTTGCGTTTATTTTAATCTTGCCTGTTAGAAATAATATAGTGATTTAATGATCGATCATGTGCAGCATTGTTTGTGCCACCGAAAGGTAATGTCCGTCTGAATACGGAAGCAGGATGAGACCCTTGTTTGGAGCGGTTGCTTTATGCTTCATTTTATCTAAGGTTGTTCCCTTAAAAAAAAGTTTGAAAAAGAATTTGTGATACACACCAGTGAACAAAAGCTCAATTCTTTGTTTGCACCATGTTATTTGTTACTGTTGTTTCATATCCTAAGAAATAGAAAGCTTTGAGACCTTAAATGGAGATTTTTTTACAAGTGCTTTGTTTTGCACCAGTTCCATTTAGAGACCCCAGTGACATGCATGCAGTATGGTATGACCGTGCTGTGAGTACTTACTTATATGAACTCAATATTTTTGTACACATAATGAACATCTGGTGACAAGACGCTCAGAGCAATAACAACAAAAAAGAAAGGGGGAAAAAGAAGAGGAGAAGGAAAAGCAAAAGGCAGTAAAATCTTTTGCATGCCTGCTACTTTTATGGCTTAAAATATTTTTCCTTCAATCAGTGCATCTAGGGAAACTTTTTTTGATGTAACAATCAATTTTTAACAAGGAAAAAAGTCTGAACTCATAAATATTGTATGTATTAATTGTCAGGCTTAATGGAACATTTTGTGTTTCTGAACAACTCGTTTACATAATTAAAATCTCCTTTGATCTGTGAGTAAATGATTTAATCTTAATGCTCATTAGGCTAAATGGGTCTTCTATTCAATTGTATCAAGATGGTATGGAAAATTCTCAGACCTTTAGAAAAATATTAGGTTTCTGTTTTTACCTAACAACTAACAATCTGTGAACAGAAATCTTTTATCTCTACAATAGAATTTCAGTCTAAAACTAATTCAGATTAAAGCTTTTTTTCTTTTATCTGACATTTTGGTTTCAAGAGCAGTTCACTGAAATATGGGGGGGGGGTGTTCAATTTGTATTCATTAACTACTTCATCACAAAAACAATTTAGTCCTTGAAAATAAAACATGAAATAAAAAAATGTAGGATAGGTGCACCTCCAACTGAAATATGAATTTGTATAACTATAGATCTTAAGGGAGACTGGTATTTTCTTGTGGGTCTTGCTCAGAAATCCCTCTGGATATGGCAAAGCTCAGTAACATCTGGGAAATACGCGACAAGATTTTCATCTTTTTTAGGATTCATATAACAACAGTAATACCATGACAATATTTATCTGCTAAAGGTTATCACCTTTAAGTGTTCAAGATGGATAGGATTCTTTCTTCCAGTTTTTTTCTCTCTTAAAAGCTAAGTAAGAAAGCTCTTACTCAATATAAGGTGCAGCAAAGCTAGCATGTAACTTCAGGCAAAGTTGATAAGCTTGTCTAACAAACCATTTTCCTTATGTCCTAATCCAAACAAAGAAAGCTTACAAATTGGACATCAATGTCACAATATTCTTTTTTTTTCTCAAAAACTCTAAACCAAATAATTTATTTTGAAAATAAGCTTTTTTCATTATCCCATCTGTAATTTTTTTAAAGCCACTTTTCATTCCCATGGGGAGCTTTTTTCTTTTTTAAAAAGGTAAGAATTTTAATTAGCTCAGGTGGTGCAATAAACACAAACATCTGTGTCCCTTTAATAAAGGCTGTTCTCAGTCTCTTCGCTCTCTCAAGAACAAATGTATAGCACAAAAATACTCCAGAGTCACCTTGCTGAGAACTTAAGTGACTGGTGTCCATCGCCACTGCCACCCTGTGCCAGACCAGCCTTTCTTTACAGCACTGGACCGTAGAGGATGTCTCAGAATATTGTAAAAAGCAAAGCAAGCACACAGACACTCCTGCCTTTTCCCCAGAGATACTTCTAGCAATCTGCAGTTTAGGGACATCTTGAGCCAGAAGGTTGTATCCATATTTAATTTTACTTGAAAGTGTTATCTTCCATGAAGTAATCCATGGAAGACATATTAATTGTGCTATTACACAGATGCAAAAGCAGTTAGGATGAAATATACTTCTGCGCACTATATTTAAATATTGAAAATGAGTGTTTGTTTAATATTGCCTGTGTATAATTTGTTTTATTCTCCCCTAGTATGGTTTGAGCTGCTATATTTATTTGTTTCATTTATTAAAAAAAAAAAAAGTCGGAGCTTGATTTGGAAGTTACATTTACAACACTGTAGTCTTAGATTACAATTGCCTGTTTCCGAAGGTCACCTTGTATCAAGACGAAACTTTGTGTTTATGATGCCGAGTTCCGCTCGACAGTGTTTAATTTGGATTATTTTATGCTGAAATTTCAGAAGATTTACTGTATTTTAATTCTAGAAACTGTGACATATCATTTTAACCAGTATTATCTCATTAGAATTCTTTCATATTTGTAAAAAATATTCACTACAATTCAGTCTATATACAAGCAAAATACCCATGACTTCAGTGGAACTTCTACTTATGTAAATAATGAAGGCTCAGGTTTAGAGGTTAAAGTTTTGGGGGGGTTTTAATCAAAAACGAAGATTATCCCTCTGATATCAGTTTCAGCAGAAGGAAACAGTGTTTTGGCTGTGCTGAGTGTTGAGAATTTACATAGCAAAGTGCAAACATCCAAGAAAACACATCTCTGTCCTCAAAAGGATTGGTCTAATATATGTGCAAACAGAGTATGAAATGTAGATTTGGCATGGTTTGGTTTGCCATTGCGATGATGATATGTAACATTTTCAGAATCACCTAAGGGATTTTGTCTCCCAAGTACTCAGTTTAGAAAAGAGTACCAGTAATCTGTATTGATGGTCTGCAATAGTCAGTACTGTTTTGTATCTGACAGAATTTAATGCCTGTTTTAGCTATTACTTGCTTTTAAATTTGAAACAGACAAAGCTATTTTAATGTGGAAAATAGACGTGAAAGAATTTTTTTTTTTCCCCTCTTTCATGTTTCTATAGCTTGAATAAGCATTTCCTCTCTCGCTCATTTTAACTACTGATAATAATGTGAAAAACTGCATGAACATCCCTTAAATCATTGTGTGGACTATGGGGTGGATTTCTCATTTCAGCAGTATAAGTACAAAAGTAACCACAAAATAGAGATGAAGTACACTTATCCTAAGTTACTGCCTATGGGCAGATTTACGTGCATGGGTTCATAATAAGATAATATGATAAGCATTTGACTAAAGAATTTGAACTCTATTAGACTGATAAAGTTTGGGGAAAAAAAGTTTGAAAAAGGCTTTTCAGCAATATTCTGATCAGTTCTTAATTTCTGTGTAAATAAGCAGTGTATAGAGGTTTTTTTTAGAATTATTTTTGTTGGTCAGAGGATTTTGTAATAAGATATCTGGGGTGATGACATCTTTTTGAATAAGACATCGGAGTTTAGATTTCTCTTCATACATGTGTATATTGTGCAATCTCCATTTCAGATGCCAACTTACAGCACATCTTCCATAAAAATGTCTTTACTGAAAGAGTGGTGAAACATTGGAACAGGCTGCCCAGGGAAGTGGTTGAGTCACCGTCCCTGGAAGTATTTAAAAGACGCGTAGATGAGGCGCTTAGGGACACGGTTTAGTGGGCATGGTGGTGTTGGGTTGACAGTTGGACTCGATGATCTTAGAGGTCTTTTCCAACCTTAATGATTCTATGATTCTATAAAACAAGCCTAATGTTATTGCTATAAAAATATTACAGAATTAACACACAAACATTTACAATCAGCCTATTGAAACATTACCTTCATGCGCTTTGATCATGGAGAGATGATTCTTGAGTGTATTTGTGCTGAAATCTTATGGCCAAATTGAAATATGCTTAAGACCTTAAATAAGTGCATAATAAGTTGTGAATTTTAGTATGCTGTATTAATAAAGTATCAGTGATTTTTCACTTCTAGCAAATTTTTTTCAAATCTTATTCCTTTCTTTAGTCTCAATGAAAAGTTTTCCATGGCTTAAAATTAAAGGCACTTTGTAAAAATATTCTGAGTGAAGTTCCATTCAATGCACACTGCATAGATGGAACGTTCATGGGGCATAGATTAAAGAAAGGTGTGTTTCAGAAATATTTTAAAGTATTTTTCAGTCTAAATGTATCAGTCTGAACTGAAGTCAGTACATTTGTAAAGAATTTCAAGTATTTTTTACTATTTTATTGATTTTTAGTTACCTAAATTCCTTGAACAGCCCTACTATGTGATGGATGATTGTCAGAATAATAGCTTGCTTTATTGAAAATCATATGAAATATATGCATGCGTATTATTTCTGTACACCAAATGTTGGACTTGATTCCTTATACAGACAAAGAGCAAATCAGAAACTTTCATTTCTGAGCCACTGTCTGTTGACCAAGCTATAGAGACATAAGTAGTTTAAAAAAAAAAAAAAAGTATGTGCAAATTATTACAGTTCCAACAGCAAAAGAAAAGCCAACCAGGGAAAATCAGCCAGTCTTGCAAAATAGCTGAATATTTCTTACATATTCTGAAAAAAGGAATATGTAAGAATGGTCAAATATGACTTGATATAAAAGAATAGGTGAAAGTTAAGAAAACCGAGCTGCTTCAAAGGATATAGTCAAAGAGTGCCTTGTATGTAAGATTCGGGATCAAAGATATTCTTTGCCAAATTAGAGGAATTCTTGCAATTTCTTTCTGAAACATTGGGGCTCAACTGTTTTGCACAGGGAAAATATTTTTATAGGAGAATACAAACAAATATAATTTTTGTGCTATTTTATAAGCAGTCATGCGAATACTTGATCTTTGGAGGTCTAAGGCCAGGGTTTTTCCCTGAAGACCAGAAAAACAAAGTGGCCCTTTATGTAAGAGCACTGGTTCATTCAGGAGGAAACTAAATATCACAGGGAAGAGTTGTCAGCAAGTTGGCTAGTAGTCACAGTAAAAACAGTAAAAGTAGCAGTGAAATATCTTTTATCTGCCTTTGCAATTAGTGTTCAGAGAGGTTTTCTTAGTTAAAAATAATTTGGTCATCGTCACTGTTTACCACTAAAACTTCTGATTTCCCTCAAGATTTTCTTATTTCAGAAGAGGTTTGTTATTGGCAACTGAACGTCATGTTATGTTAGGGTACTTTTCAAGATTAGGCTAATGTTCATAATGAGACTAGAGCAAGCCCAGACTGATACTTCTCCAGAATATTTTCCCACCTGTCAGCAGTTTGCCCTCCAAAGGGTACTCAGAGATTTGCCTTTTTTGGTACCCTTTGATGGATTTCTCTTCCATGAACTTGCTCAGGTGCTTCAACAGACCATGTGAAGTTGTTTCACTCCAATTGTGAGATATTAGCATATAATAGCACAGGGTAACTTACAAGTTGGTCATGCCCGCTGTACCTAGCAGTACATGTGGTAGCACGCCCGCTGCTACCTCAGTAGCACAGCCGTTCCCATACAGAAAGCAAAACCCAACTCCAATGTCCCTGATAGCTTCACGTCTGCGTAAACTTACTCTAACAGACAACTCATTGACCTGCATGCATACCAGAGCTTGACTGTGTCAGATCTAGATTGTACCAAGATCAAATTTTCTTAGCGTGGCACGTGCCCAGATTCCTGATCTGCATTACTCTAAAAATGCGATGCCAGCCTTATTTTTCAAAAAAAGCATTAGAACTCTTCATCATATTACATATTGCTGTTTGCATTAAAGTGCAAATTCTGATTAATGATATAAGTATTCTAATTGTTTAAATTGAATCTAATGTTCATTGAAAGAGCTAAAGCACAATGAAATTGCTTGGTTTCAAGCTGCTACCAAAAGAACATTGTGATTTAGTATTATGAAATATTACTTTCCAGTCATTATTTACATTATTTGTTTACACAACCTTTTAATGGTAAATTTTGGACTGAAGTTATGGAGCAGGTGGCCAGTAGAGCAACTGGTAAATATTAGAGAAGGAATGTTTTAACTTGCTACTCGTCATTCCTCAAGTATGTTGGAGATCTAACAAGACACTCTAGATGCTCTTACCTCAGTAGACCTATGTAAGGTACCTGCTATACTGATGTCCCGCTAGGTCATCTGATATCCAGAGAAAACCTTTATATTAGCTCCTGAAGTCATGCAAACTCTTAAATATTCCTACGCTATATGCTTTCCTGCTTGCATCCTACAAGGTCTGTCCTTTCATCGGTCTATTTGTCCCTCATTTTCCTTTAATTGCTTTTAGAAGCTTATTTTAGCAAGATAGAAAAGGGTCTTTTTTAAGAGCATTTTAAGGTTTCTAACTCACTTCAGAATTAAAAATCATAATAGCATTCTGAAGTAATTTGGTGGCTCCTAATATATTACAATTAGCAATCAAACCGTACTGGTACACTGCATTGTCAGCCAGCTTTTTGTCTCTGGTAAATAGCTCAGTAATTAGGATTTCATGGTTCACAATAAGTGCCAGATTTGACTTACACCTTTTGAGGCTGATATTTCTTCCTTTGGTTATAAACTCATGTGAAAGGGAAGCGTGGCATTACAGGTAGAAAATTGAAACAGAAAATGAAACCAAACTTCCTAAGACTGCAGAGTCAGGTGTCAAGCCCTGACTCAAATACAGGAGGTCTTCGCTCCCAACTTTGTGGTGAAACCACAGGCTGCCTTGTGATCCAATTTTTCATTATAAACTACGTTTATAAGTTGTTAGAAGTGCAGACTACAATTATACAATCGTTGAAACTCTCTCTATACACTTATATTTCAAAGCTGATCAAATATATACATAAAGGTCGTCTTTTATTATTTCGTGAGCTGCGTTTTAGTCTAGAGACTGTAGTATTTCTATAGTTTTACTATGGAGAAGAATAATTTTTCTTTGCATTTGTTTTTCATATTACTACAGCAAAATGTCATTTCTGAAGCCTTTTAAATGCCCATGTATTAGAATTTCAAAGTCTCTTGTCTTTTTCAAAATACCAAGGACACCAAGAAAAATTTGAATGTAACATTTTTCCTGAAATGGCACTGTGTATTTTTCTAAAGCATAGCACACTATTAAATGAACTTGCAATATTTTGGGGATATTATGATAAAATATGGACTATTTTAGATAAATTACTGACACATCAACAACCGATACACTGAATTTCAGATTACTTCTGAATATACAACTATTTTTAATCCATAAAGGCAGGGATTATGATGGATAAATAGCTTTAGTTGACACTGTATCATCATAGGTTGCTCCCATTACTTCTTTTAATAATTCATTCTTTTACAAATGACACTTCAGACTACATATATGTATACATGCCTATCATTCAACTTGACCAGCAAGGTTCATTTCTCACATACGGATGAAAAGACAGGAATTAGATTACAAAATGGTAGTATCTAGAAAATGTTTTACTAATATGAGAACCTTGTAAAAGTAGCTGTCTGGTAAAAGTAGCAGTGACAATTCACAAAATAGATAATGGGTGATAATTTTCCATAAATGAATGGGAATATGCTGAGAAACTTCAGGAATGCACTGAAAGAAAACTAGATATTTTGCAGGATTTGTACCAAAATTAAATTAACATTTTTAGCTAGTAGTGGATGTTGTTCTAAAACATGTGACAGATCAAGGGTATAATGATTGTTTGGTTTTTTTATGAAACCAATATATTTGTAATCACTTCCCTTTTTTTTCCCTTTTAATTTAGTCGTGGCAACACAATTTCTTTTTCAAGCAAGTTTACAAGGGGATAGTCTGCTGTTGGTCCCTGGCGCAGGGCGAGAAGCCTGGAAACATATTTAACATATGCAACATAACGTTCATGCAGGCTGTATCTGTTACACTGGTCAAAAGCCAGTGCTATGTTTGTAATGACAAAGAAAGCCTTTCCCTTTGATATTGGAACACCTACTTCTTTAGCCCAATCAATGTGTTCCACACAGGCACTTTGTGTAACACAGCTGTCAGCGGTGGCAGACAGATGAATCACCTTGACACTTCCACTTTACTACAGCACCTAAATCAAATGCATCTGTAAGGGTAGGCTATAAACTATGCGTCACCTCCTTGGGAGAGATGGAGAGTGAGTGATGCAGATGACACTGACATTTCCTTCATAAGAAAAAGTAACCCAGGTAGACAGTGTTTAAACCAACACGTGGATGAGACTTTACGGAAGTTTTGTTCTGGACTGCTCCCAGGATTGCTGACTGCTGAATAGCTGTACTTCTCCAGAAACTCTATTAGCCAGATTTCTGTTTCCCCTCTTTTGCCTCATCTTAATGATTAAATAAGACTTCATTTATAATGGCTAATCTGTAAATTAATTCAATTCAATACCTACCATTTTACTTAAATCAAAAAAAGGAGCAAAGGGGAAGAACATCAATATTTTAACAGGCGTAGAGCACAGAAATTTCATAAATAAATGACCCATCGGTACATAACAAATCCCCACAGACTATATCCTGTGGTACAGCTTTACAATTTAAATAATTGACTAAAGGAACATTCCTAAAATAAAACAACCTTGCTTAGGTTGCAGAGATTGAATAAAAATAAAATTTGACTACAAGCCACTTAATTTAAAAAGCAGATTTTTATTCAGTCAGGCTTCACAGACACATCGAATCCTAGTCTAGGTTTATAGACTAAGTCTGTGCAAGCTAATATAGTACAAGACGTATTTCTTTTAGTTGTGAAGTGTTTTAATGTTAAGATCTGTATGGGAGAACGTTTATAGCAAATATGTGTTTAACTGTTTTTAAAGAACTGCTTTAAAGCTGAGAAAGTTGTCTCATACAGCAAAAATATTTTGTCACTTGGAGTTCTACTGATTCTGTTTAGGAAAATCTTTTTACAGGAAACCAGATAGTCTACAATTTTCTTTTTAATTCATATTAGGCAGTGGAGAGTCACTTCTTTTGTACTTGTCAGATGAATGAAAGAAATTCATTACTATTTTCTGAGATTCACAGGAGCCTTTACATGACAAAAAATGAAACACCTTTCAAAATAGAAACTTTGAAGCTGTTCACTTGTGACAAAGGTATCTATAGATGTTCTGTAGGAAATTTGAATTTTTAAAGAAATTCAGTTTTATATTTTTGTTTCATTCGAATTCTCCAGATCAGGCTATAATTCTAATTTCTAATGTTTTATCCCCAGAACAATAGAACCAAACCAGAACCACCTATGCAAAACAAGAAAATATACTGTTCCCTAATCATCTTTAACAAAGTAGTCTGTATCAGAAAACTTTAAAAGCCCACAGTTCATCCCTTAGGGGGAACGATGCTGTCTGGTAGCTCATGAGGAAAAACCAATGTAATATGTTCACGGTAAACATGTTTGATTGAAAACCAAAGAAGATTGGAACCACAATGAATTTTCCTGGACTTTACAATTTGATACTCTGTTTCCATTATCAAAGGCATTTAGCTACAAGGAATAATACACTGGAAAATTAGTATAGCACTCAAAATATTGAACAGATTATTATAAATTCTTACTATATGACCCTCCTAGTAAGGGTCTGTTTAGAAAGAAGGAATTATTGGTTGTCATAGTAGTTTACGTAAAGAGAGTATACTTCCTTTGAAAACTGGTAGAAGTGCAGTTTAAAGGTCTTGTATCAATTTAAAGGCTTTGCGCTTATCGCTAATGGCTGCTACCGAGGTGCTGTCTTGGCATGTTCATCACAGCACAACGCCTGTGGGTCCAGGTTTGTACTTAGCCAGCTAACCACAACAAGCAGACAAGAAAATTACTGAGAATAAGCCCACAGCCAAGGTGAGGGACAGCGGGGGGGGGGGGGTAGAAGGCCTTATTTTATCTCTACATTGATTAAGTCTTTTCATCAATGTTATTATTGACCTAGCAGTAGGTATAGTCTCTTTTTACTGTACAGTCTCTTTTTAATTCTTTGAGGTCACATGAAGAAGAAAAATCAGCTCCACAGGTGCATGTTATTAGACACACAAAGCACTTGTTAACAAAAAATATGGGAGAGCTCACATTTATCAAAATTATCCCTGACGTTTCCTTTTGATCAGCTGAAAAGAATATCTAAGCTCCCAGAGCAACATGTAATGTGTGAGGGGGAAGAAAAAAACCAACCACTTTTTTTTTTTTTCCATAAAGGACACCAAAAGGAATATGTGGCGAAAAAGCAGTGTTTCTGGTAAACACCAGAGTTGTCCAATGAGCCATATTTTATATGTGTTTATTATAATGAAGTGGATTTTTAAATTTTCTATCTATATTTCTAATATATTGATAGCTAGGGACTCTCACACGTCTGAAAACATGAAAATCATAATCCTGGACAATCCTGAAAACTACTGTTCTATTATTCACAGAGTAGATGTCATGCCATAGGCAAGGGAAATACAAACTTGGCCATTATTCTCCCATCTCTGGGTATCACCCTTGTGGCAAAAGAGACTACTTTTAGGTACGAACGATCCAACTTCAGGCAAGTACTGGTCCATGTACCAAGACTGCAAGTAAAGGTGCATTTTAGCGACAGTTACGGTGATTGTTTTGTCTGTTAATTATTTACTGAACACTCAGTCTGAAAGAGACTTTCCTCCCTTGAGACTGCTATTGTGATGCTAATAAGTATATGTATGTACTTTCTGTGTTAATTATATGCTGTCACTACAAAATTTAACTTGGATAGCTCATTCTCAAAATGATGTGTATCAATAAATAAAATATAGTACCTGAAACAAAAGAAGTTTTGATTGCAGAGAAAAAGAGAAGACAGGCTTTAAAAAGAAGTCATTTAGTAATTGCATGATGTATTAAGGCTAATAAATCTGCTTAATTGTCACATTTGTCTTAAATTAATAATTTATATCAACATTTGGTGTGGGCAGATATGATGAATATTTTTATGTTGCGATAATCCTGGAAAGTGGCACTCTGAACATTTTAAAAAAACAATTATTTGCAAGTTTTTACACATTTCTGGTAGTAACTGAATAAACACAGGTGAGAAAATTTCACAGAAACCAATAGGCAACACAGAGCTTAAATCCAGTAAAACTCTTCCAGTATATTCGTTACAGTAATAAGGAAGATGAGTTAATAATATGACAGGTTGTGTCTGTTGCTATGGCGAAGTAATTCAAACATCTGAACGTGTCATTAACACAAACTGTTAATCTGGAGAACTTTACCACCTGTAGGTTTCATGCTTCCTGGCGACCAGGTCCATGGTGCTGGAGGAAAGGTGCTCCATCTGACACCAACGTATCTTTTTAGGCTGGTTGAATTCGCTACGCTCCTTCAGCTGTAGTGGTGCCCCCTGTTATACCCAAATCTCTTTGCGTTCTCTTCCCATCTCGTGCTCTCACCACACAGTGCAGATTTTTATTTTTTTTTTATGTTTACATATCATTTAACATAAAGTAAATGCAATACTTTAAAAATAGTAATTTGTTTATCACAGGTTTACTGGAAACCTGTTTTGAATGATTTGTACGTTACTGTGCTTCCTTCAGGCTGGCCTACTGAAACTCGTGGCTCTTCTGCTAAATGGCCTGACTCTTCTCCTGCTGTTCCCCTCCTCCTCCACCTCACTTTACATCTTAATGGTGTACATCTGTTACTGGACAGATTGCACAAGATGAACATAAGGCACTCTTTTCCAGGGTCAGCTAAATTGCCAAGCTAGGTCCACTTAGGCTATTGAAATGTATGTTCAAAATTCCAGAAATTCTACTAATGACAGATATCTCTGTCATATTATGCTGCATAATAATTATACTTATGCAGGCCTGTGTGAGGTCAGAATAAAAACATTGTTTCAGTGTCAGCTATATATTTGTGTGCATTAGTAATATGTGTAATAATATCAAAGGCTTTTTTCTTGTGATCTCAAAAACTGAGGTTTTCAAATTTTCATATTCAAATTTGCTTTGCTTTAGAATAACAAATGTGAAGTTCAGGAATTCTGGAAACACTAGTTTTGTTTGGGGGATATATGTTTTAAAGTGTTATTCCAAAATGCTCTGGCCACATTTAAAAAGTCAACAGATATTAACAATTAGGAAAAGATAGAAAAAAACCTGGGGTACCTCTTGGCCCATGTTGCTGTTCTTTGTATACATGTGTTTTCTAGGATTTTTTTTTTTAACTGTGGGATTAGTGTATAGTAACAAGGCACTGATTCGTCTCGATTCTGTACACTTTGGAGTCGGACAAGGAACTGTCGCAACACATGGCTTTCAAATGAGTTGATTGTAGACATATTGTCTGTCAGTCAAAACTACAATATTGTAATTAGAGCAGGCCCTGTCTCTCCATACGTGCTTCAGATGGCAATGAAATAACCTCAGAAGTGAGCTATGTGGATGCTGCAGTTCACTACATAATAGTATGCTACAGTGTTGTTCAAAGCTTATATCCTACTGTACTCTAAATTTTAACTAATTCACAATTGGAATTACTGAAAAGATCGTATTTTATTCTGTCATTCTTGGAAAGTCTTCATATTTTGGAAAGCTAAAAAATCACAGGTATAATATTTCTCAGTCACAATGTATCAATGTGGTGTATTCATGTCGATGTGTTGGAAAAGCCTGAGATGCTGAAGAAAGCAAAGCCTGCTCTATTTGTCTCTGGATCCTGCAACTGACTGACTTAGTAGGTCACTCTACATTAAATGGGGTTTGTTACTGGTGCTGCTGAAAAAGTGATTTTTGTACTATAGTTGCTAGAAGTCCATAGGCGTAAAGCTTACCCAGATCTAAAAGTGAAGCAATGGGGACAGATACTCAGAATCATCAGCGGAGTACAACAAATATGTAAGAGAAAAGTATTGTCTGGATGCGCCAGAAAAGAAGCAATCTTTTGGGGAAGAGAGGAGATCCCGATATCATGAAATGAAGCTCCCTGAGGCTTGATTATAGTTGTTACCTGTTTTATTCACTGTTAGCTGATTTGTTACAAATGTCCAAGCAGTCCCGTATGTCCTTTACGTAGGCACAGGCACCGAGGAGGTGTGTTTGCCGTGCGCTGGCTGCTACAGCCCCAATTAGGTGGGATGCTCTGGATGGAGGAGGGCACCTTCCATGAGCTGCCGTAGGCTTCCCAAGAGCAGCAAAGCTGTGCCCGGAACAGGGTGAGCGTAGTACACATCTGGGAAGAGTGCAAATACACAGCCAGTCTTCAGCGGTGACACAGAGGTTTTGTGGACGTTGCTGCATCATGAAAGCAGGTTCACTTCCAGATTCTGCCTGACTCGGTCCTGTGACAAGGACGGTGGAAGGAAGATGTTTAGTTTAAATAAGGGTACCTCACTTAAATAATTGGTACTTGTCCAATAAAAAGTGAGATTAAAACAGTAGCATTATCCTAGTACAGCTGATGCTGGTGATGCCCTCGTTCATTTGTATAAAACTTACCAAAAAAAATGCTTAGGTTGAGTATTTACTGGATCTTGTATTCACCTGGTAAAGAGCCAGTGGGGAGCCAAGGAGTTCCAAAAAAGGCACAAAAAATAAAATAAAAGCACAAGCTTGAGAAATTGCTATGGATTAAAAAATAAAAACAAAAGAAAGAGGGACACAGAAGAAGAATGGAGTTATGGTTCACGCTGGGCACTTACTGGGACATGTTAACTTCTTCAGTTCTGTGAGGAGCCTGAGTGTGTGTCATGGACATGGTTAGTGCCATTGCTAATGAATCAGCCTTTTGTTGTTTGTGATTTACAGGAAAGTTATTTGAAAAGTAGCGCCATATGGAATGATGCTCTATTTGTAATTCTAAAAGTTAACAATTCAGTCTCCTGTAAATACTGAGTCTGTCGGGGATTTCTCAAGTGATGTGCAGCATAGAAAATATCCACTTTTATTTTTCTACTCTGAGTTACTTCATACAAATCAGCCCTGGATTTACTGGTAGAGGACATAAAAGAGCTTTTCTCTCCTTGGTACCTCCCTGCTATCTCATTCATTGTCAACACAGCTAGCCATTTACAGAGTGTTCCCCCACGCAACTCCATCCCCGTCTGCCCAGGGCTGCACTCACCCCTGCAATCCAAAGCATTGTTAATAGATTTTTTTTAAAATCCCTATATGATGCTTATGCTTCAATAGTACCAGGTTCTGCATCTCTACATTCATTATTAAGGACTGAAACCTTAATTTAATACTTCTGTAATTTTTCTCTGTGTTTTCTATGGTAGGGCAGAGGTAGGGCATAGCCTCCATCAAACACTGCAAGGGAAAGAAAATTCTGTTTTCTTCATAAATGAAGGCAGTAGTTTCAAAGGGGGCTTTAGGCAGTCAATGAGATTCCCCCCCCTCCCCCCCCCCCCCCCCCCCCCCGATATTTTTGAAAACAGAAAAGCACTTAAGGACTTCTTGGTTTTATTTTAATATACTTATTAAAGTTAAGATTTTAAGTTTAAGTTTTTCTTGGCCTTATAATTGACTTAGAAATCCAGCTTCTAATAACTAACGTTTTCTTAGTGAGGAAGAATCGGCCATTTTCAGTCATTAGTAGTGCATGAATAGGGGTTCTTTAGCCCTGCACTTATAAAATAGATGTCATCTCTGGTACTCTAAAAGCATATTTGAACTCAGAAAATAAAACTGAGTATTCTGCCAGTATGTTGTGGTGAAGCAGGTGGTGGATGGTGATGAGAAAATCTCCATCCTAGCAAAAGCCCAAGCTTCCATGTTTGTTTTGTACAGATATCTGCCTGCATGCTTTAATGTATTTAGCTATCTAAAAATGTGATTTTGCACTAAAGAATGAAACACTGTCTCCTAAGCCTAGCTCAGTGTGTCTATGTCCACAGCAAAAAGCATCTGCTGCTGAATTGCCTATTAACTTCCGATCCCTGTGGTAATTTACTCTCAAAGTGATAAGAACGAGTTTTGTCTGTTATCGGTTGTCCTAATTGTTCCAGCCTCATAGAGGACTGAGTTTCAGTGCCTGTTCAAGCTGCCTCTGTGGCTGCTTTGCCAGGATTAACCCCTGGTAATTCCCTACCGGCACAGTCAGAGGAGGTCAGAAATAGAGCAGACGCTGCCACTGATACTACAACAGCCACTGCTCTTCGCAAGGGTGTTTTCCCATTCTTTTGTGTTGCCAAATAACAGTTTGTAATTCTCTCCCTCTGTAATACGCTTCAGAAGGCTGCCCACTAACTCTGCTTGGCTTCAGAGTTTCTGGCTTACTTGAAATCACTTCTTTCATTGCATCTTAATCTATCCATTAATTCTTGTTTATGATGGAAATGCAGGGGTGCTTCTCAATCTCAGCGTAGAAATTAGTGTAACCTTGCTTCAATTTTGAAGTTGACAAGAATGTAACTTTTTTATGGTATCTTTTTTTCTTGCGCAACTAACTTTTCAGCTCTCTCCGATTGGGCTTTATGTGATGGTTTTAGACATAACAACTTAAGTTAGAGTTGCCTTTCTTCAGAGATTTGAAAATGTGCACAGATCCTGATCAACATAAATTAGCATGGCTATGCCTTCTGTTATCAGTTATTTCAACTATATGAAACAATCTGTTTCTGTTTTAATATAAAATAAGATGGTGTACACGTTTACAATACATATCACTACCAGACATAAGCAGGAATACCTGTTGAAGGGCCCTGTGAGTAAAGACAGCCTGTTAAGGATCTGTTTATGCATGAGAGGAACGTCCATATAGTCACTGTGTTTGCAGGAATGTGTTACTGGTTTGGAATACAAAACAATATTTCTGCATTGTGACATAGCCTTTTTTTTTTTCTTCTGAGGGGAAAAAGGTTGAAGTGGTGATATCATGTCATTATAATCCACAGGAATTTTGACAATAATTCAAGGGATTCGCGATAAGGCTTACACTGGTATCAACACAAATGAAAAGGTAGCAGCCAAGAAGCTTGTATGTGGCTACATTGGTATTCTCTGTCCCTTTTCTTTATAGAAGTCATGGGAAAGGAGGTTGCTGCCGCTGTTATTAATCTTTATCTTGTGTTGGCACTTAGCTATCAGAACGCCTCTGACATTTGATGGGGTCTGGAACAAATTCTTTTGTGGTAATAGAATTTTTATATCTCTGACTAGTCAAGGAAAGAAAGAAAGAATTTTGTGAGCACAGGGCAAATATAAAACAGAACTTTTATTTTTCTCCAAATTTTATTTTGTTTTTATTTTTGCTTTATAGCTAAAGGATGTCAGCAGCTCAGAGCACACTTTTCCATCATTATTCTTCACTCGTTGTTTGAAATCTTTACTTCTACCCATGATTCACAGTTGTTACTCCATGAGGTGGTGTGTCACAGCTCACTGACTGCTTTACAACTTAAGTCTTAAGAAGTGAGGTATAGAAGAAGCTAAGGTATCCCAAGATGTAAAACATACAGATTATGATACTACTGAATGCTTATGCATCATGTCTGCACTTAGTATACATAATCTTGCCTGGTTACCGCCTAAAGAACTACGTCGGGTCACAGATGGTCACAGACATGGGAAATAATATTGCTAAAATGCAAGGTAGGTGGAGCAGAATGCATGTGTGTTTTGATCGCTGATGTGCTTTTATAATTCATAGTATTGGCTGGGGAATCCCTTCCGAATGTGCTCTGTCTCTTGCCCTGTCTTCTGCTGCAGTGAAGCCAAGGTGGCCACAGAGAGCACACACAAGGCTTTCTGCTCTCCTTGAGACGCTGCCACCACAGGTGGGGAACAAGGATGTGGGAGCAGAGGGGGTACTTCCATTTGCTCCTCCTTTTTCAAACCCACGTGTAGTTAAACACAAGGGAAAGCACCCTGAGGACTTCACAGTAACTGAATGCAAGACTGGGAGAATGATAGACGAATACACATAGCTACGAGATGAAGTGGAAAATGTAGGTCCTGTCTTTTGTTCGGACTACTTTAAGCCTTGTGTGAGGAAAGAGGTATGAGTATGGTGGGCACAAGCTTCTGAAAATTAGACCCTGCAAGGAAAACAGAGAGGTTATCTCTCCTGGATCATCTGCTTTATACTCATCAGAAACAGCAGATGTCTCTTCACTAAATAGGTTGTTTTACAACAGTAGACCTAAGTGTTTTCATTTAACCCCAGCCGGCAACTGAGTCCCACGCAGCCACTCTCTCACTCACCCCCAGTGGGATGGGGGAGAGAATCGGAAGAGAAAAAGTGAGAAAACTCTTGGGTTGGGATAAAGACAGTTTAATAGTTAAAGCAAAAGCCGCACACACAAGTAAAACAAAACAAGGAATTCATTCCCTGCTTCCCATCGGCAGGCAGGTGTTCAGCCATCTCCAGGAAAGCAGGGCTCTGTCACGTGTAACAGTTACTGGGAAGACAAAACGCCATCACTCCAAACGTCCCCCCCTTCCTTCTTCTTCCCCCAGCTTTATATGCTCAGCATGACGTCATACAGTATGGAATAACCCTTTGGTCAGGTAGGGTCGGCTGTCCCGGCTGTGTCCCCTCCCAGTTTCTCGTGCCCCCCCAGCCTGCTCGCTGGTGGGGTGGGGTGAGAGGCAGAAAAGGCCTTGACCCTGTGTCAGCACTGCTCAGCAGTAACTAAAACATCCCTGTGTTATCAGCACTGTTTCCAGCAAAAATCCAAAACGCAGCTCCATCCTAGCTACTGTGAAGAAAATTAACTCTATCCCAGCCAAAACCAGCACAAACAGTCTATGTTATAAGATCTTCTAAGGCAGCTGTAAATAATGATTTAAGGAATGAGTTAAGGCCCTGCAGAATGGGCTGGAGTAGTGGAGGGAGGCAAGAACCCACATATGCTGCTCTGCCAGCCTGTGCTAATGATGAGGAGAACCCCATTCAGCTCCCTCCCCCAGACCAGTCTGTAAATGGGCCCATTTCTGACACTTGTTGGGGAAACGCAGTGTGGAAATCATTGGGTAAGCCCAAGGGAGTAACCGTTTGTGGGGAAAACACCTGGGTACGCAGGACTGAAAAACTGCTGAAGTTACTAGTAGAATAAGGAAAATAAGAGGAGTAGAAGTGAAGGTAGACCATAACTGTATTGTGAGTAGAACAGAATCCTTTCCAGAGTAATAAAGATACATATTGTTGCTATAATTTGAGTCACAGTATGGATTCCTAAACAAAAAGGAGGAGGCATGGATTTGTATGCTTGCACGTTTCTGTCTAGATGTAAAAGATGATGTTGATTGTTTGTTGGAGTTTTTAAGTTTTCCATATAGGATACCTGTTGAGACATGATACTACCTGAGCTCTGATGGTAAATGAGTGCACAGAATGATCTTCATGTTTAATTTTTTTTCCTACTCCATTTATTTTTATACCAGGCCCCAGTGGAGGCACCTGGAATATTACAGTTAAAGGCAGCCACAAAAATTTGATTATGTTTAACAAATCATTGCTATGCAGTAACAAGGTAAATTGGGTCCGTAGACATAATTATCCTAGCGTTTAGGAAATCTGTTGATAGAGCAAAACACAAAAGAATAATCTGCAAGGTCTGTAATTTTGATACTTTATAGTAGCTGAGGTATGTGAATAGATAAATTATCTTCTGAGACATCAAAGACAGAGGTATTTGTGAGAGGGTAGTGGCTTGGGAAAGAGGAAAGTGATTAGTGGAGTGCTACAGGAGATCAGTATTAGGCCCAATTTTGTTCATTTTATAAACCAATGGTCTGGAAAAAAGAAAAGACCATGCAGTCAAGGGGTAGCACACGCTTTGGTTTCTGTGTTGCAGGGGAGTTGCAGGCCATGAAAAACAAGAGGTCATGCAACCAAATTCAGAAAGATTTACACAAGATGTACAGACAGATAAGCAGCTATCATTTTAGTTAAGAGTGTGTAAATCCTGTGGAAAGAGACTAAGGGAAAGCAAGGAAATAAGGATACGCAAAAAGGCTGACAGAAGGATGTTGTGTCACTAGGCAGTGGGGGTTAAGGGAAATATTTAAAACAGTTTTTGTAATTTTTAGTGTGTATGATTTCTTTTGTTTTAATTTCACCTGTTCAGTGAGGAACAGTTATTTAAAATTCCATGGGTTTAAAAGCATATGTAAAAATAGATTGAAGATACTGTATTTCAAGAAAATATTTCAACTTTCAAGCTGATTTCCATAGACAGAGCCTGGGAAAATGGATAAGGAATCCATAAACAGATTCAGGCCTTGCGGCTCATGGGATTGTAATATTGCTTGGAGTCACCAGCCAGAACTAACGCAATAGCCCTATCTCTGTTCTGTTGAACTGACTGTTCAAGCAACTAGATATTCGGGAGTTGTTGAGCTGTTGAGAAATGCGTATTTTCTTGTAATTGCCCAAACAATGGTAAAATTGTTTCCCTGCCCAAATCTATTTGGCTGTGGTAAGTTCCGAGGTGCAGAATTTCTTTTCCATGCCGTACAATAAAAGTAAACTCAACCAGTGCATCATTTTGTAAGGCTTTGGGCCGGCAGGGGAAAGTTAAGGATCTGTTGATGCTTGTAGGAAAAAAAGAAAAGCAGCCTGTATTGTTCACTTCAGAAGCGTGAAGACACTGCGACTGGACGCTGTAACGGTACTCCCAAAGAGCGCTTGCCAAATGTTTGCAGAATGGAAATTGCTTTACAGGTTGCTTCCATAATGAATATTGCATTTTCACTTTAAATTAGGGACTGATAACTTTCAGTTGTTATACTGTTGAACAATTTATAGTATATACCATATAAAAATTGTATGTAGTTACACATAACGGACCTGCATACTTACAGGTACGTATGCATTGTGTGTAGATTATTATTGGTTAATAACTGTCTAAGCAAATGTTACAGAATTGTAGCTGTCGTATTCAAAGGAAATGTACTCAGTTTGTTCCCTGTGTATTTACTAGGCAGCATATTTTGAAGTTCTGGAGCTAACCTAATACCATAGACTTTATTTAAAAGATTAAACAAGTCGCATGTAACATCTTAGAAATTCCAATTGGAAGGAAGATCCTTAGTAGTTACGTCAACTGTTGTCTCATGCAAAATCATGGGACGGTGAAGATTAGATCATGTTACGAAAGAGACAGGAAGGAAGGAAGGGCTCTGAAGGCCACACGTGATGTAAAATACTGAAATACGGGTAACTGTACCGGAATAACTGGAAAATAAGTATTTCCATATCGAGAACAAAAATAGAAGTGAAGTCTTCTATGAAGCAAAAAAAGGCTAGGGTCAGTAAGAATCACCTTTCTGCGGGAAATTCCCCGTTTAAATAGTCCGAAGCACCCCTGACCCGGTCTTCGGCTGGGTAACACGGGCGGCTCCGTGACACGCAGTAGTATGTTTCCTTGGCCGGGGCTGCGCGTTTAAATGCGATTCTCGGCCGTCCTGAAAACGCAACAAGACACGCACAACCGGCGCGCAGCGCCAGGGCCGCCGCCGGCTCCCCCCCCGCCGCCGGCTCCCCCCCCGCCGCCGGCTCCCCCCCCGCCGCCGGCTCCCCCCCCGCCGCCGGCTCCCCCCCCGCCGCCGGCTCCCCCCCCGCCGCGCTCGCTCCCGCCCTCCCGCGGGGCTCCCCCGCGGCGGCTCCTCCCCGCGCCGCCAGGTGGCGCCGCGGGCACGGCCCGGCCGCCGGCGGCCGCCCCTCCCGCCCGCGCCGGGTAACGGCGCCCGCCCCGCTCCTGCCGCCCGCCTCGGCCCTTCGGGGGCCGAAGCCGGCGGGACCGGCGCGGCCGCCCGGCATCCCAGGCGCCTGCTCGCTTTTTCCCTTTCAACCAAGTCTCGCCAGCGAGCGGGTGCCCGGAGCCCGTGGTGAACGGCGGTGGTGGCGGGCTGGTGGCCCGTGCCGCTGCCTGAAGGGCTGCGGAAGACCTCGGCCACGAAAGATCATTTCAGCTAACGTACTTCAAAATGACTCCGCTCCGTTTGACGTTTAAACCGGGACGTCCTATACGTTCTCTGTCACAACACCGCCAGTAGATGCGTGCAGCGGGGTTTCTTGCTGCCTGCCCGGGGATCCCCGCGACCACGGTGCCCACCTGCGTGTGCCCGTCGCCGAGTTTCCCATCTGGGCTTCGTTTACTCTGTTCAACTGTTTTATTAAGTACAAGAGAAAATACACCCTGAAAGCTAATTCAATTTATTATTAATTTTGAAATTTCAGTATTCGGTTTACAAAAGGGCTTAAGGAGGTTCCAGAACGCAAAGTGTGTTTACTTTGTACTTGAATGTTAGTAAAATGGTAATTGCCAAAAGAGGAAAAACGTCTCTGCAGTACTTGTTTCAATTGACTAACAGAGCCATCATTAGAGAAACATTAAACTTTAAACTTACGACATTTCTTCACTGAAATAACATCATCTACGAGCTACCGCTATAATATTTTGCTTTAATCTATGCAAGAGTTTATTATAACTGAAACTTAATTTAAAAAATAACCTTTAAGCCAAGTACCCTAATAAGAAACTATCATACTACTTGAGGAGATAAAATAAAACTAACGCTGTCTGAAATAAGGGCAACTTATACAGAAATCTCTTCCTGACAATTAAGTAGCCTCAGCAATTACTCCATGTTTTTCCATTTTTATAAGTTTTTCCCCAGAAGCTTTACTTTTGTTTTAGAAAGAAGTATTTATCTTGGGCAACTAATGGGGGATGAGCAATTTGCTCTTGTTAAGCTATTACTAGCATGGAGTCGCTTTCTCTCATTTACTCTGCCTTTGATTTTTTCTAATATATTTAACGTTTGCATAATTTGTTCAAAATACTTATTTCAACACAGGTATTTTTTTTATTTATAAGCTTGAGGTATATATCGATGCCTGGAAAGATTGCAGTGTGATCCTTGCCATAAGAAAACTCAAACACGAAAATTAATCTCATGCTTTAGAGAATATTGGAAATTTGATCATGAGAATTACTGCTTATTCAGTTGTGTTAATTCCTTTTTAAATCAGTATGAAGAAAAAATGCCTTAATTATTAACATAGTTAAGGTTTTTAGGAAATGAGAAAATTATTAGCTCAGACTTACTTTATATGGCATGTCTCTCGTACTGAATAAAGAATCCACAGAACTAAATAGGAATAAATGAAGTTGCCGTAGTCTGTGAGTTCCAGTGCAAATGTTCAAAGCCTCCGCAATTTACTTCTCTTAAAAAGTGTTATTGAACATTGACTGGTAATGAAGAGTGCATCTTCTTGCAGGTTAGAACGTCATGACAATTCATTTCATCTTTGTCCAAATAATGGTGCATTTTGGTTTTGGTGATATCTGGCTTCTGAGACCAATAAATGCCTTTCCTAGTGGATGGATGTTTTATGTGAGACTGGAGTGTCTCTCCTTGTGTTGCAGAAATCTGGAGTTATGTAGTATTATCAAAGAAAAACAGAAAAGTATATATTTCCCGAAGAGGCATGTAAAGGTTTGTAATTGTTTTCATCTTTTTTTATATTTCTTCTTCACCTTTTCAGCACTATAAACTGTGATGGCCTTTTTTCAGCAAAGGTTGAAGGGAACTGATTCATTTTTAAAGTGTTTTATTTCTTATTTCCTATCGGAGCAGGGAATCAAATGAGGCTGTTTTAGGAATATTTTTCCTAGTGGCATTCATTGCCTTTGGACTCCCCCTGAGATGAGTGGGCTTGATGAATCGAAGAATGGGGTCCTAGTCCTGTATGACCGAAGGCAATGAGAATCCTGATTACCCCAATTATGTGTATGAGTGGATTCAGCAGGGATCTCCTGAAGGAGGAAAGTTAAGCTATAGAGTGTCTCTGGTTGAAATCTATAGTGTGTTAAAAATATAATTTTGTACAGGTATTTCTCAACTTGACCAACATACAGCATCTTTAATATCTGCTTTAAAAAAGACATGTGCTTTAAGTTCACTCCTGTGAGTAGGCCTTTGGGAGCGTGAAACAGCCTTCTGCAAGTTTCAGACACAGAGAGATGCATATCCGTGTCAGTCGTTGCATAGTTTGCGCAATGCTAGGTGACGCAATGTTAGTATGAAATTCCTATTTTTTTGGAAAGGAGAACCCATTGTACTAGACTATAGGCTAAGTTCATTGTAGAAGATTATTCTGAAAGTTTACAATACACAGTGAAACTTCTGTGAAGAAAAGGTATCATCCCCAAGTGATGTCTGTTGTTTAAGTCGTGATCTGCTAATGCAAGTATTTTGTTTCAGTTATGCTGAACTCACATTTACCTTTTTTGTTGCTTTCACTGTCATCACCTTTCCCCTGCTGGCTTTCAGGATATGCTACACCGTGGTGATTTTTATACTCCAGGCCTTCTCTTTTCTCCCATCATCTTTCCCATTGCTGTTATTCCCAGTCTTGCTGTATGGCCAGAGTCTGCCTGTCAGCTTGGCTCAGCACTAGGGACTGCTTGGGAAGTAGACCAGGATCCTGTTTCTAGACTCCTTGATCCAAAGTCATGTTCCTCACCCTTTCTTGAAAATGTTTAGTAGCTGAAGGTTGCTGTAAATGGCAACAGTGGGAGATAGATGTACTGGATCTCGTCTGTCATGCCTCTTCTCTGTTCCCACCATCCTTCTCCTTCCCCCTAAATACGGGAGCTCCAGTAATGTTAAGTTTGTGCCAACAGACAGTACCCTTACAACAAGGGAACACCTTTCTGGCTGTTTTAGGTCCCCACTGCAATTCCAAGAACTTGTACCAGCTTGGAGAGGCAAAGAATCCATGGCCAGTTTGAGAAGGTCACCTTGGTTTTCCTTTTGACATACTGCTCTTATTTTTTCTCATATGTTTCCTTTTTAAGATGGGGAAGACAAAAAGCTGTCTGCCTGTATGTTCAAATTCTGTTAAAAGAAGAGTCACATTGGGGGAGAATTACTAAACTATAAAAATTCTTTGAGAGAGAAATGTTCTGGGGTTAATAAATACCTGAATAGATATCTTTGTAATGGATTATCCACGAAAGTATATGAGGTATGTAAGTGCCAGGATTTCACTGCGATTCTTTTGAGTTAGATACGTTTGCATTTATTATTCAAGTAACTTGAGGTGTTATGTGTGTGAGTAACAAGACAAATGTAATTTGACCCACTTGTTCCAATCAATATTGTGTTTATGTCTGCCAATTTACCTAGTTCGGATTTTGCTCGGTTTTAACATGTACAATGTGTTTTGTTTTAATTTGCTATAATCTATAAGTTGCAGATGAATTATTTTATTTGCCTTTGTGAAATAAAGCAGGAAAGTGTATTTTGACAAATAAAACCTGTGAGCTAAAGCTATACAGTGCCGATGTACATGTGTTATCTGGCAAAGTACATGTGCAGTCTTCCACTGGTATCTTATGAAATGTTGGGCAAAACACAATAGTTAGTGATTTCAAGACAAATCCTAACAATCTGCATGCTCCTGCTTTCATATCCAGCTTTTGAGATATCTGGAGCTGTGTCTTTGGTTTGTAATATATTCGCAGTCCCCCAGATACAAACTAAAATAGGATTTCAGGATGTGGAAATCAAGTTTGGTTTAAAATCAATTAGCAACTGTATTCTCTGTTGTCTTTGCTACTGCCTTTTTCCCTATTCTAAATCATCATTTGTGTACTATGAGGTCAACACTGTTAAGATATGGGTTTAGACATCTTTATTAGCTAGGAAATGCTATTGATTTTGTTTTTCTTTAAAATGTCTAGCTCTCTGCATTCAGGTTTCTCATTGACAACGAGATCTATACGCTCCGCAGTGTTGCAACATAAGAGCTTGGCAAAACAATTGTTTTGTAACTGTTGCAAGAACTGTGGAAAATTAAACGATTTTACAGAGTGAGGCAATACTATTATTCATATTGTAGTTGTATGAGGCAATGCGATCTTCTGATTTTGATGAAGACTTATGGAGTCTAAAAATAACTCATCCCCAGTACAGAAAAATATGTGAAAATATACAGTCTATCCCTTAAATCCACAGCATTAAGTTAAATTAATAGAAGAACTTGTACAGTACGTGATTGAATCCATGAGGGATATAGTGTGATATTGTATATTTGCCTAAAAGCTCACTCTGACAGCAAAAACAATGTACCACAGTATGTTTCTTTCTTATCTAATGGAAAGAATAACACACAGAGGCTCAATTCTTGTAATGAAAACCCCCACATTAATTTTATTTTTTGATGTGTCATTGTAATTCAAGAGATGTTTTTAATCTCAGGATTGCTAGGGCACAATAAACCATTTAAAAAGTATTTGGCAAAGATCCCTGTGCTTAGCAACAGCTCCTTTCATTTAAAACTGTTTTTTGAACCAAGCTATTCAAAGCTTTGTTCCACTTATTAAAATAAAGTATCTTACTTCAAACAAGTATTTCAGAGAATATAATCAAGAGGACAGCATTCAAATACAATGCACAGAAAGCATAAAAGGTAGCAGCATGAAAAACTCAAATACTTTGTGTATGTTTCCTTGTTTTTCATTAAGAAAAAACATATAAAAATATACTCATGGTTTTATTTTTCTTTGTGCCACTGTAGGGTATTTAATACTCCATTTCTTACCATGTTCTGAAATTGATTGCTAGATTTAAAGTAAAATTAGCTATGAAGTATTTTAGTGAATGAGATATTGCATTAAAGTGGTGTATTTTCTAGTCATCTAGGTTTTATATACAGCAACAGAGAAGCTAAATATAGAATAATGTCTATTCATTTTGCTGCTGGCTTTGTACTCTTATGTGAACTGCAGTGTTAATACATTGCACAGTATAACCGTGAAAGCTCCGCTTTCCAGTGAGGTGTACGTGTTCAGCTTCGTTATGTAAGTTTACATTGACTATTTCCAATTTTCATGAATATCATTTTCACTTTGTTTTAGTTCTGCCTTAATTTTGTCTGCTTTTTGTATCAAAAGCATAGCCAAGATAATAATGGCTGCGGTAACAATGCAAATGCAGTTTCCCTTTATAAGTGAATGGATAGGGTTCATTCTTCAGTGGTTCCTATTTCACCTGCATACCTCAGAAAATAAGGAAGGATGCATCACGCAAGCATCCTTTCCTGTGAAGAGGATCCAAAGTACAATTTTATAGGATGCCAGGTGCTTTTTAGAGAGTCCTAAGAGTCCTCAGTTCTCTCAGAAGTTAAGAGAGGTTGAGGTGAGTGTTAGAGAGGGCTGAGCATAAAGAATAATTCTGTTTTGCAGAAGACTTTGCTATTTTAAAATTTTGTTTTCTTTAGAAATGAGAACCCCAGACTTGAAAATTCCCAGTCAAGAGAAGGCCCTGGATCTGTAGCTCTGGCTCTAGCTCTGACCTGCTTCCTCAGGCTGTGGTTCCTAGGGTTACAAACACAGCCAACAAACCTTCTACCCTGCCACATGGGTTCACAGCAAACTGTCTTGACCGTCCTGGATGTAACTGATAAAATATTCGTGGTCCACCAGAGGTTTGGGGATAAATACCTGCAAAGGAGTTTTGAATACTGGTAAGTCTGTATAGATAATGCTGTATAACTTTTTCAGGATGGCCGTGACTGTAACATCAGTGCAATTTTTAATCTTACATTGTGTGGGCAGAAAAATGGTTATTTCCAAGATGTTAAAAAGCTAATCTATTCTGTTAAGTTTTTGTATCTTGCATAGATATAGCTTCTTTCTTTCTTTTTTTTTTCTTTTAATTTTACAAACCAAGTTGGGAGCCTTGACATTTATTGGGCCCCCATATTTTTCATTTATATTCTCTCTAGTCTTCACCATCTGTTATGACAGTAAATAAGTTTCAAATAAGCCATATCTTCCTCAGCATGAGTTGCTTTTTCTGCAAAAAAAAAAAATTAAAGTTGCAGTTGGATGTGATATTTGAAGTCACAGCTTGTCTTCAAATATTTAGTAGCGTATTCCTGTGCCAAGGGATATCAATCTGCCATTCGCCTTGCTTACAGTATAATAAAGATTATACATTCCCTTCTTTCATAGATATGTCAAGGCTTTTAATTGCTATAGTTCAGGAAGTAGCTCTTTCCACAGGCTTTTTCCATTTTGCTTTGACTTAATATGGTTCCTTCTTATCTTTTTGCACATTAAATTCCAAAAGGAGGACATAGTGTCTGACTTTGGTGGATGAACTGTGATCTTCCCTTACAAGTAAATTCCTTGGCTATAACAACAGCCGCTTCTGTTGATGTAAACTTCATTAATGGTTGGTGGGTATTTCAGATGTTGGCATCCAGCCTTAAGTAGTTCAGCAGAGAACTTTATTTTTCCTTATACTATACATAGGCGTGGGGGTAAACTTGAGGAGCCACATATAGTTTATTTTTTATCTTTATCTTTTTATCTTTATTTTATGCTATGGAAGTATGCTCCAGCAAGAAGGGATGTGACTCAGAAGTCAACTTTGTACAGGCATGCCGCTTTGCTTTCAGATCTTTCCAAATTTGTCTGTTTCCTTGGTTATGAATATTGTGTCATGTGGAGGCATTTTCTTTGTCCTTTGAGGATAGTGGTGTAAAATCACAGGTGGTTTTTATTGATTGTCTAGTAAACTGCAACAAATGTTTCCTTGAAACTTTCCCAAAGTAGCTCCTCCAACAAGGAAATGCCCAAAACTGAAAGTATTGCTAGAACAGTAAACGTTAATGTTTCTTGTGGGCTGTATTTTTTACACTCTTTTAAACTGTTCAACAGGTAATCTCTAGCCCATGAGCTTCCCAGATGTGTTAGCAGGTATCCTATGATAAATCAGTAGTCATAATTGCTCCCTAACATGTAATGTTCTGTGGTTCCAACCATCCCCATACCAAAGTATCTTTTTTGCATCCTCCTTTGATAGTTCTGAAGGCTGTAAATATATTTGCTAGGTAAATTTTAAAATCTGCTTCTTTCATTGGTACCAATTGGTACTTTCAGAATGGCATCGAGGAGGATATTATGATTGAGCATCAGCTTTGCAAAACAAAAGGAGTTGAGGTTGACTGCAGTGTGATTTATGTGAAAAGACTCGGGCAACTTCTGCGATAGCTACAACATTCATTATGCAAAGGTACTTTTGCATAAAGAAAGAGGTTTTATAGCATTAAAATAAAGTCCATGTTATAGTCAAAACTGATGCACAATTAAGATTAACCCTTTTGTTTGTAAGATTTCACTATCGCTTTGATATTCATAAGCTTCTTACTGTAACAATAAAACTTTTATTTTTATGTATGCAATTGTTTTTCCTTTTCACCTGTAAATAGAGTAATTGCACTTTTTTATGATTTTCCAGTATTAGATTAATTTTATAGCGTGTTCTGAAATTTCATTCTCTTTCAGCATCAATCTTTGTTTTCTTTTTATTACAGAATTATACTTACAAATAACATCATTTCATAATAATAAACATAAAAATATAATGCGATATAGCAGTTACAGGTTTATAGAGTAAACATTTCATTTAAAGAAAATTCCACTAGCTTATGCTATTATTTCACAAAAGTGGCAAGGTCAGAAACTCTGAGGGTTAATAACAAAGCCATTTATATCCTAAGATAGGGGGACAAATATTCAGGGATCAGTGACTACACTTGTGAGAAAACATAGAAAGAGGATATCTCATTTACAGTTTATGTTTTTTGGAGAAAGGGTCTTGGATAAAACACTGATTTTCAATTTAGAGTTAGTGTACAATGTAGGGTAAATTGTATCAAAGCCAAATGATATTCCACAGAAATCAATTTCTTTCACCTTATGTTGCTGAGTGCCAGGTATTTCAAAAGAGAATTAAAAATCTCCCCACGCTACTTTTGCAGACTAAGCACGCTTCTAGATAGCGTAGAAAGATGACAAATATGAAGCCAGATGATTAGTGCAAGGCAGGAGCTGTTTAAGAAAAATATTTTTTCCTTAGAAAAAGAATTAGGAGAATTTTCAAAGCTGCAGAATGGAATTTGTGATCAAAGTGTGAAAAGAAGAAATAGCGAACAGGAGATTCATAGGGAATTTGGAGTCAGGAAGGGTTTTGCCTTCGATGAGGACATCTATGTGATCTCTTGCTCACTTACCAAATGCTCTGCTCACTTAATATGGATTTGCTGACCATAAAACACTGTGCTGGACCAGGATCTTCCCCTGGCTATTTTTTACAGCAGTTGTAAAATTAAATTAGAAATATCTTGGAATTATATCAATGTCAAAAGGAGACTTTACAATTAGAAAAATGTTTTGGACTAAGAAGACAATTTTCTGACAGTTAAATGTCATTTTTATTTTGTCACCTTTCAATGTAAAAATGCACTTAAATTTATGCTAAAGAACTTTTAGAATGATACAGTCATGAATCCTAAAGGAGGAGTTTTGTCTCATGGTAAAAGCAAATGTTTAACAGTCAAGACACTGTTTCCAAGACCATTAAACATCTCTGCACAATGCTATTATTTTCCCATGTGGAGTGGCTTGCCCTGAGGTCCCTGCCACATCCTGTAGGTACGTGTCTCATGCTCAGCTAAAGCACTTCCATTTTCCTAAGATAGCATTTCATTTTTTGAAGACCCTTCTTTAGAAACCCAAGAATTGTTTGCAAGTCTCTTAAGTCAGAGCCTTCCAAGATTTTTTTATTATTTTCTTCATTTTTTTTTAAGTCTCATGCAGTAAAGAAATGCTATATAAAACAAAATTAAGTGAATTTGCTTCACACCGTTTTTGCAAAGTAATGTTTGTTGACTCTTACTTCCTTATTACTAGTATTTACAAGTAATGTCTTTAATTACGTACCACAGGATGAATCTGACTATAATTCCTAGCTCCATCTCCCATTTCCCGTTTGTTTCTAGGCAATATATGTTGATTGTCAGGTTTTCAGTACTTTGTCCTTTTTCAGTCCTCTGAGATACCATTACTTGTCCTGAGATTCTGTGAACAGTTAACCAGCTGGCAGATTATCAGGTCCTGGTAATTTGAAAAGGTCTAGCTCAATGAGTGCTTTCTGACCTGTTATTTCTCTATTCTAGGCTGAGATTTCACCTCTTTCTTGTTAATAGCTGTGATAGTCACCTACATGATTGGCCTTTGTGTGAAGGTGGGCGCACGTGTTGAAAACTTTAGCCTGCACGTTGTCATTTGTTGATAATGCCATTGAATATTGAACTACTGAACCACATTTTTCCTACTGCTGATGTGCTTCCAGCATGACTTCTTGTTTTTTGCTTTAATAACTTTAATGTTTCTTGCTACTTGCATCTGTGTCCTTCTGAGATTAATCCCATGTTAGTCTTTTACGCATTCCCTTAGCCCTCTGACCTGATTTCCGCTTTCTGTGTGCTTCTCTCTTCTATGTGAGATCAGTGAGTAATTCACATTTAGTGAATTCATCATTTGATCTGCCTGCTTAAAATCCACGGATTTTATTTTGCTGGTTTTCTTTTCTTTCTTTTTTAAGGGTCTGAACTTTCTCATCTCATTCAGCTTACCTTATACCCTCCCGTTCTCAGCAAGTTTCTCTCTACAAACAATAAGAGCATTTCTTGTAGCTATCTCCTTCAGTTGCGAAAGCTGCCATTGATGCTTTCTAAGTATTTGCAGGCCAATTTGTGTTTTATTTCTTTTACAACACATCCAAGTATATAAAGTCTCCCTGTTCTGGCAAATTCGTTTCTAGTGATTCTACCGGTATCTCACAAAAAAGCCTCATCCACCTAATTTTCTTGATCTGGTATTCTGTAGTAGGTAGTCATAATGACAAATGCATATGTTCTTTTTCGTTGTATGTAATCTTGCTCTTTGCATTGCTGATCTTGAAGCAAATACATAAAGTGTTGTCTTCTAACATAGAAAAATGATGCAAGAGAAGAGGCCAGTTCAGGCAAAACTCTAGAGTGCTATCCTTCAAAGTCGAGCTGTTGGAGGCTTAATTCAGCTGTAGGAGCAGAGAGGGCAACCTTATAATATTTGCCCTTTGAAATGCTATCTTTCAGAGATGACCTTTAAGCTAACTTGGGAGTCTGACAGCCTGGGTCCTCAGCACAAGATCCTTTTCGCTGTCAGCCTCTCACAGTTGATACCCTCTCTGCCTTCATTCAAAATAGTATCTCCTTCCGATTTTATCTGCCTTGCATCATAACTCTCTCCTAACTCATGCTATCATTCAAGTCAAATAGAGTTAGTGGACTGTTTCCTTCCTTTTCCAGAGATGACTTCAAGTTTATAATTCTGTTGTGTTCTTTACAGACCTTATTCCTTCTAGGTTAAATAGTCTTCTCTCCAGTAACAAAACCATTCAAGAATGTTGTAGTACTGTGGGAAGATTTGTAGTCCCGCAGCACTGCACACTCATTTTGGAACTTAAGCAAACATTAACCATGAAGTTAATCAGGAAAGAGCACAAACACTCTCCTGACCTGGCAGGAGTAAAATAAGAACGTGACAGCATACAAAATTAGGGAAAACTCTTATTAAATCATGTGGATGGTTTCCAGGAACAGAAGAGTCGACGATTACCAAATCAGCGATTGCCATCTTTAGCCATGACCATTGTGTAGGTTTGCTCATGCTTGTCCAGGCGGTGACTAAGGCAGGTGTTTCTAATAGCAGCTTTTAAGAATTCATGCATCCGTTTACATAGCTTTCGGAGTTCTGAACCAAAGTTACGCATTTTAATAAATGAGCTACAAAACTTAGAAGGCAGACTCATATGAATGAAGTTGAAACTGCAGTAAGACTTTTTGTAACAGATCAGACCTGTATTATGAATTTCAGTTGTAACTTTTAATTTCTTTATAAATGCTGAAAACTATTCTGGGTTGTTCATCATGGTCACATCCACACTGTTCCTAAGGGCTACTTTATTAAAAACTCCTCCTGCTGAAGAATCCTGCTGGAGCCCACACCTTAACCCCTGAAGACACTTCCATAGTGCATCAGATGTGCACGCTGTATGTGAGATGGAGTGGTCTAGGGCATAATGCCTGTCCCTACAACTCTTGCAGCCTGCCTGCCAAGGCCCTTCTGGCGCTCTCTTTTCCTCGATCCATCTGCACTGTGCAAAAGCCGTGACCCGAGATGCGTCCCTAGTTCATGGGAGCCTGTACATCTTTATCAACAAGACAATCATAGAAGGGAGGGCCTAAAAAGCCCTGTGGGATTTTCAGCTTTGACTTCTGCATTTTTCCACTGCATTACTAGGGCCTGTCAGCACTTTGTTCCTGATTAATCGGGCCGCTAACAGAATACCACTGCTATCTCTGTACTTCTCCATACTTTTCTGTACTGTATTGTGTTCTTGCCTTGTCAGTGTATTTTTTTATCTGTACAATTGTTTCTTTGGTTGAATTCGTTATGTTTGTTTTTCTAAATGACAGCAAAACTGGTATTTTGGTGTACTTCCATATTAGTCCATCAATCACTGGAAGAGGGCGTTGACACAGCGTTAGTTTTTTTTAAGTAAAACCAGGCTGGTTTTATTATTTTGTTGTGTACTATTTTCTGCTATTCCCATTGGACTGGGAAAATTGAGATTTCGTAGGCCTAATCTTCTCAGCTAATGTTATGAGCTAAAGCTAAGTAGCATTTGTTGGAAAACAAGAAGTTCATTTTGTGCTCAGCTCATTCTTCTGTTTGGCATAGATGTAACAGATACTGTGCATGAATTGAAACTGGGTTGTTGTTTTTTTCACCATATGACTCAAGTTCTATTTAGATGATTGCTAGTTAACTATATTTCAAAGATTATGTTTATTTTTTTAATGAGAAGGTAGGTAAATTTTTGACTCGGTATCTGTAGTTGAAATAGTGTCAAGTAATACAAAGAACAAATACGTAAGAGTTGTGCAAGATGATACGAACAGAAGAGAGAACAGGAGAGAGAAACAGAGAATTTACAAAAGATCAGAACAGAAAGAACCTCTGGTTTGGCCAGGATTAAGTCTCTGACCATCAGATATGAATTAATTTGTTAGATCGATTAAAGGCAATGTGAAGGCTGAAAGGCAAATGGGTAAGATGAAGTCAAAACACTGTTCTCTGGAAGTTAATTACGCTACAGTAACATGCTGGAGAAGGGCAGCAAGTTTATAAATGAAAAAGTAGTTGAGGGGTTGTAATTAGTAGTTCTAGCAGTATTTAAAGAAAATGAGTTACAACGTATGTGTTGTTACTGTTTTGGGAAAGAAGGAAAGCTGCTAGAGGAGATGATTGCTGGGTGTGTGAGACCATGGATGAAGGCTGAAGGAAAGTGGGCAGTTGCAGATTGACACGTTCTCAGTAACTGTAGACTCCCTGCAGGGTCAAAGACCAATAAATAGGAAAGGAGACTACCTGAAGAAATGGGTGCTGTCACTGGACTGTGGCTGATTCGTGTTCACAAAAATTGTCTGCTTTGCAGAGAATTTGAAGTGCTGAAGGGTTTGAATAATATGTTATGTAGAAGAGAGCTGAGACTGGATTTCTGTTTAGGAAATCCAGATGAAGAAAACAGAGATACTGTATATAGTGTACATAGAGTAAGTACATAGTGCAGATGATGTAGGCAAGACCACAAGCTTAGCGGAGAGGAAAAAACTGATATTTGGATGTTCTTCAGATATGCTCCTGAACGCACAGGAAGGAACTCTGCATATTCTATATATACCATTAATGTGTGAGTTTTGTATGATGTATCCTTATTCATAGCTTTATGAAGTAGACTTCCTAGTCGTTTCAAATTCTCCTCAGGTAAGAATTTTTAAATGCTCCTAAAATTTTTTACATCGTTACTACAGATGAAAGCGTAACTTTTTTATGAAATAGCATACACTTTTCAGCACTATTGTTTCATCTTTCTCCCACATCATTCTGTAATAATATTTATTTCTTGATTACACCTGTGCACTGAATACAGCTGCTTTGGGTCTGCCTAGGGAGAAGTTTAATTCCCTTGATACAGCTGATGACATTAATTTAGAATTGTGTAAAGCCTATGAGTGGGAATTGCTTTTTCTTATGGAAATATTATGATAGCTAGCTAAAATAGTTTTTTGATACAAGTGTTACTACATAAATGTAATGTATTTTATATGCCTTAACACCAAACCTTGAAATACTCTGTTCATTCTTTGCCATGATGAACGTTGACTACTTACTTCTACCAAACGTTTCCAGCTCCTTAGATAGTGTTGATATTTTTAAAAAAACTTTCCCTCTCATTCATGATTATTTTCTTTAATAAATGCTGCTGAAAAACTAATAATTTTTTAAACCCTATATGACTATCATAATCTGTACAACTGTCATAACAACTATTGAAAAATCAATAAAATTCCTGAGTTTTTCATAAGAGTGCATCGTCCAGTGATAGGTGTCTAAAAGATCTGACGTTATTCTTATACAAACAGATTTGGTAGTTACAGCCCCCCGGTTATGGAAAGCTCAGGTGTCTCTGCTCCTTTACAAGCCCAGGGGCTTCAGTGGAAGCCACGAACTGCTGTGGAAGCACGCTGTGGTATACAGTTTTGGGTAGATTTTGTCCCCTGCGAGCCGTATGGTGTTCCACGCACATAGCCAACTTACTCGGCCATTGCAAAGAACGTGGGGGGACTACACTTACTGAACAAAGATTATTCTTCATGAGTAATTTTCTTGCCTGTCGTTTTTTGGATAAGAAGCAATTTTTAAAATGTGTTGTCAGAAATCCATCCCTTATGCAATAAAAAACTCAAAAGCTGTGCCTGATGACATACAAGATGTCCAGATCTGCATTGGCTCCTTCTCTGCAATCTGTTTACAAAAGTTAAAAAATGCAGCAGAATGAGTTGGTTTGTAAAGGTGCTTTTTGAATGCTAAATCATATCTGCAAAACTGAAACACTAAAACTTGTTTTGTTTCACTACACAAGAGTCTTCTGAAACAAGTTTTAGTTTAAATTGAAACATAACATTAACACAAAGAGAACAGAAGAATAATTTACATACAGAGTCCATTTTTCCCCTCTCTCAATGGAAAGAATTCTACGAATTGAGGAAATAATATATTTATTTGTGGTTCCTATGGTAGTTTGTATTATCTGCCAAAAAAAAAATTCTGAAAATTACATGTGCAATTATTATTATCTTTTTCAGTAGTATTCATATTAAACTGTCATGTGGAATTTTTTGTCTAATGGAAATCCCTATCAAAAAAAAGACTTTTGAATTTACCAAAATATTAATTACTGGTACATTTTGAATTTTTAAAATACTTATTCCAGATATTTTGAAGTTGAATTTTGATCCTGAATGAGTAATCTGCTTTTTAGAGATGTGGTGTACCTCATTTGCCATTGATTTAATGTGAGCTAAAAGGCTTAACATATCTGGAAACTAATTCAATGATTTTATGCTCCTCTTGAGATCTCTTTAAGCCTGTGGGGAGTTGGAAATTCCCAAATAATTGTTAGGAAATACTGCAAAAGAAATAACTTCTTCTGTCTCAGGTTTGCAGAAATTCCAATTAATACAGTGTATAGAGTCCTCTAACCACTATTAACTGTTTTAGTTTTGTTAGCATAGCTATAAATTTCTGGAACTATGTGGCAGTTGAGCTCACTCCATTATTTTTAGTGGGTTTTAGTAGTTTCTCTTTGAAGAATAGTCCTTCTCATTTCCCTCCAACATCCTACGTGGCTAACATTTTGGGACCAAAAGACCATGCATCCACCAGGGTACATGGCACATGAAACCTCGCAGGGTTAACTCCTCGAGATTTCTCAAGGAAACAGCTGCTGATGTGCTATGTTTGTTGCCTGTCATGCTGATTAATTGGTATTTGCCAATGCCTTGGTATTTCCTTAAATGTCCCTCGCTGTCTGTGTTTTTGTGTAGTCACAGTTGGAATCAGAGCTCGCTTACTGCTTCTGTTTTCTGTTTGTCAGCACAGAGAGCCTCCTCTGCACCCGGTGCTTACGAGCGGCACCTCTATAAGTAAAATAATAATAATTCTGATTACCTAGCAGTATTGAACAATTACCAAATTTTTTTAAAGATTTTAAGCACGGACTGAAACAAGTTTAAGAGTTTCTAAGGCTTTCTGTTCTGTTTCAATTTCTTGTGAGTGTTTGCAGGCAAACTTCAAGCTTCTGAAAAATGCCTTTAGTTGCGGTATGCTCCAGCCAGCCCCTTCTGGCAGGCGAACTAGCGTCTGCACGTGGGCTCTGCTTCTCTGCGTGACTGTGTCAGTTGTCCCCAGGTTCATGCTAGTATTGCTTGGCTGCAGTCTGTAGTGCTGTGTCACAGGAGAAACAGGCTCTAAATTTCTTTCTCGTTATTTGTTACATTTGTGTCCACCTCTGAGCCATAAAGGAAAATTCCCTTTCTTTATTATCTAAGTAGTAATGCAATTACTGGTCTGTGAGGGGGTTTGTTTGTTTGGTTGGTTTTTTAAATGTTGCATGACATAGTGCTATTAGCGATTTTATGGAGTAATGATGATGAAAGAGGAACCTGCATTCCAGTGGCAGGTCACCTCTAGGTTAAAAGAGGAAAAAAATATGCATTCTCTGTCTCGATTGCCTACCATGGAAGCAACGGTACCTAAAGGTTCACATCAAGCATTTTGTACTGAGTAGTAATCTAAAATATACCTGATACAAGATACAGCCCAAAAAGTAAATAGGGTAAAATGCAAAATTATTTACACAAAGATAAAAGTATATGTGGAGGTAAATAAATCATAGACCACGGGCTATAGACAAATATAAATTCTTTGTCCTGCTTGAGCCTTAAAGTTTACATTATTGCATCTGCCAATATTCATGTGCAGCTATCATGATTTCGTGAGCTTTATAATATCTAGACAAGTTTCACAATAAATGACATACAAGTCAGTAATACTTCTTTTTTTAATTCTATAAGCAATTGCCATATATTTTCACCATGGTCTTCCACAAGTGTATAAAACTGCTAACTCAGGGGCCAACACAGTATTGACATACTGAGAGACATGAGGATTTTTTTTTAAGGGAGATAACCTTTCTAATGTTTTAGAGAAGCTGCCTAGAGAATAGTATCAGCATGAAATTATCATCTCTACATATCTGGCATGGTATAATTTAATGCTGTCTTCTCTTGACACACTTAAAGTACATACATAGTAATGGCAAAGGTAGCTGTGTGATGCAATCTATTGAAAAAAATAACTGCTGTTTTGCTCCTTTAACCCAGGATGCTGTTGCTAGTTTGTGGATGTCCATGCTTTTCCTTCTCGTTAATGAAAATATTCAAAAAGCTAAAAACAATTCTATTAGTCTCATTAAGGTAGCTTTCAAGTTCTGGTCTTGTGGACTGAATTAAGGAAGAGTATTTTTGTACTTCTGGACCAGAAAGGAAATCAGTTACACTTGACTGGGCACTAAAATGATCTTCAGAGAGCAGTATTAGGCTGAAAATATAAAGATAATGAATAAAATTTCAGAGGAAAAAGAACCTCATTTCAGGTGGTTTAGGTTTGATTTTGTTCATACCAGAAGAAACCTCTACTTTAAAGGTGAAATACCGTGAAACGCTTTACTCTTTTCTGAAGATGCAAAAGCTTGAATTCTGACAGATCTAGTTCAGATTCATCACATGTTCTGATGGTTGTCTGACTCAAATTCCTCCAAAAATGCAGGTGTGAACTTGAAAATAGAGCTTCTATGCAAAACATGCAGTGTTTGGTGTTAGAAATGAGTTCAAGGAGCCTGTCTCTCAGCCTTCCATGATTTTCATCTCCATCTGGGCCTACAGGGGCAGCTCCATTGATTCAGTAGAATGATGCCTTTTTGAGTTGTTATTTATTTGATGGAGCATTAGTATGTATCTGATTGAAAAAATATGTATCAGCTAATTCTGTCTGATGAATGAGTAAGGAAAGACTCTTGTGAATTTTTAATATACCTGAAATATCTGGTGCATCTGTATCCTCGTGAATGAGAATATTCTAGTTTTGAGGAAGATAACATTTGTAGCAGCTTCATTTCTGTTTTATACAATATTAGCTTCTCCAGAAGCAATATTACTAAAAAAGAAAAATGTTATTTAGGTGCACTAATATTTAGTTCTTCTCAGCTCTAAATGTTTCATTTCTTAAACTAAAATTTCATTTCTTATAAGCTAAAATTGATATTTACAAAAATAACCACCCTGATTAGATTAAAATCAGAATTTTTCAATTTGCCTGTGGAAACATATTAATGTAATGGATTCTCTTCTGAATTGGATGACAGACAGATTGATGTGTCAACATCTGTTATAACCATCAATGTGTCTCTCATCGTTTGACAGTGATTTACTACTGTCCAACAAGTCTGTTAGCTTAACTTTCAAATTGAGTTATTCACAGAGTGCATTACGCTACAAGCATTTTTTGCTGTGATACACAGACCAGTAACATGGCCTCCCAAGACTGCTCCAACAGAGCTGTCACACTCTGCAAGACATTATCAGACAGCCCCCCTGCTTGTACAGGGTACCCTAAAGTCACTGACTCACTGTCAGTCACACGTACAGTTCTTTTCTAGGAAAGGGTCTATGAGGTTTTAGGTTTGGAGTTCAAGAAAAGTACCTTTTCTGAAAACTCAAAGCTGCATTTTCTTTTTTATGCTTTCTTTTTTTAGGCCTGAAAGGCACTTTTTCATCTTAAATGGAAAATTCTGATGAATAACCAAATTCAGTAAAAACAGAAAATGACTAATGTGTGCACGATCGAGGCATCTGTGATCTTGGAGATGTAACATCTACACAGTATTTAACTAATGGGTAGCTCAAGATTTCAAATAGTGTTAGTACAATTTGAGCACTTATCATCTAAATGGAAATATAAATTCCTATGTTCTTAGATCCAAAAGTTTAGCTAAGGCAATGGAAAGCCTCAATCCTCACTGAATCAGCTTTTTCCTTTCAGCAGTTTCAGAGTCATAGCATTAATTTTTGTCTGTAATTTTCACTGTGTTATCACTGGATTTTCAGAATTTATTGCAGCAGAATATTCTCATTTACCATTGATAATTGTTGTATTTCCAATTTTAGATGTGTGTACCTTTATTTATGATCTGATAAACCAACTTTGCTGTTGATTTTAAGACAAAGAGATTCTGGTTCTTCATACATGATTAGCTTAATTATCCATTCGTTCACCTTTGTCACTCTTATTAAAATAGTTTGCAAGCAATGTAGGCTGCACTAAGACTGGAATCTATGTAGCATTCATCAGAGTAGGAAGATGCTTGTCTTCGTTCTTGGTGTAACAATGAAATGAACTGGTTTTGAACTTTAAAAATTAATAATTTTAAAGACATTTAAACACCTTCAAGAGAAAAGGGTGATTTTGATCATAGTGGACAAGGCTGCAATTCTATCGTGTTTTTCCTCTATTATTTTGGTAGAAGTAATTTATCTAGATTAATATAATAATTCTTAGTATATTTTTCCTACTTAAAAGTTTTGTGTGTTTCTGCTTTGCTTTTTCTGAGCTAGATTTGAGCTAGGTTTGACCAGCCACTGCATTTTTTACATCACTTGGAAAACCATTGTGTCCTTGGGCCTTTTTTCAGTTATGTGGTAATTTTCATAGTGGTTTTCTGTAATCTGCGTTGGCATTAGCAAAGGACATCCTTATGTCCCTGGCTCTCTTGGCTTGAATACATGCTGATAATTATATTTCTATCCAGAAGTAAACTTAATGGTTCAACGCATGTACAGTTAATAGTGACTTAACTCTTATTTGCTATTTTTTCCTCTGTTGCCTGTTCTTGAGAACTCTTGCTGTTTTTTAACACGTTAATTTGGGACTTGAATGAAGGACATCAGGCCATCATTTACATGGCAATGTCTTGCACGTACAACTTTCCAGAGATGCTGTATTGGTGTGTTTCATTTCTGTGGCATGTTGTGTTACATACAACACTGTTAGACATTAATCAGTTCTTGTTGATTTCTGTGATCAGCAGCGGTTTATAATTCTGAGACAGTTTAGCACAAAGTTGGAATATCCATTGAATTTTCAGGGAGGGTAGGGATGTTGAATGTCTTAATGCTTAAAAAATAGCAAAATAGTGTATTAAAATTATGTACACTTTAAGTTAATAATGTTTATTTGGAGGGGGATTTTTTTTAAATGTCCTCAGGACCCTTAGTTGCAGAAAAGAGTGTTAACTGGGGCTGAAACTGTCATACACAGAAATGTTTCAGTGTTAGCTAAAGCTGACCTGATGTCGAGTTGCAAATGTGAACAATACAGGGAGTCTCAGATACAAAATTATTTCATGTTCAAGTTCTTAGTTTCCTTGCAAAAGATGAGTGGTTTTGTGCGTTGCAAAAAAATGGCAAGGTGACACATCGTGTTTGGACTTGCTCATCCACTTTCTGAGAAAGTATAAAGAGAGAGGAGTAAGCAAGCTTCACGCAGTTGCACAAGGTCAGTCCACAAGCATGAACCAAGGACACTGAAATGTCTAAGATAACTCAGAACTGAGTGAAATGTATGTCAGGTTGAATTTCATGGTCAACATATTTCATTGGTCATTCATTTAATGTGCCACATTTTCTACTCTTTGTATTCTCTCTCTATAGGCATTGCATACCATGAGGAGCAGTATCGGTATTACGAGCATAGCATAAGAAAATTCTACAGGCTAAAAAGTTGTTTGTTGTCAAAAGACCCAGCATCAATTACTATGACAAATAAAACATGGACTGAAGAAGAAACTGCAGTTTCCCTCACACATAAATGATTCTATTGTAATTCAGCCATCCCATCTGTTAGAGCAAAATTGAAAGTTTACAATAGAGCATATGTGACTTGAGGAGTGTGTTTCTCCTTTAATGTGCCTGAGCGTTAGAAAAACAATCATATTATGTTGTAGTTGTCATAGTAACTCCCGGGGGGGGTTATTAAATAAAATGTATTATATGAAAATTATTAGGTGATAGCATCATTTTCTAAATCAATGAAATTATTTTGGAAAATATATATAATTTCAGGACACTGTGAAGATTCTCAAGCAGCTTTAATTGTCCATTGAGTAATGTTTCAACTAAGCATTGGGAATTCCCTTCAGTAGCAGTTCATCTGTGTGGTAGGTCCAGAATCACACTGTACATTGTAGCGATGTTACATGTTGTACCTCAAACCTTAATTTCATTTTCCACCCGCAGAGCATCATTCATTCAGTGCTAGGGAATGTAGCAGTTAAATGTCTGTTCCAATCTAAAATCTGCTGGAATTTGTTTTTTCCTTTTTGCATAATTTGTGTTATGGCTGTTGGATTCCTCAATCATAACACTTGAATACTTGGCCTAGAAAAAAAAACAAAAACAAAAAAAGTAATGCAGTTATTTTTTTTCTTTCCTACTAAGCTACATTTGATGTGTTTTGGGTTTTTTTTAAATTATTCACTCATTCTGGAGTTAAGACTCAAGTGATAGTACTACATAAAACAACAGTTAAAAATGAGAATTCAGTTATTCTACATCCTTGACGTGAAATTCTGAGACCTGAACTAACATATTTCCAATGCATTCTTCATTTGTCATGTTCCTTGTATTTTTGCTTACATGCCAGTTGATCTTCTTCAGATTTATTTTATTTTTCTAAAATGTATTGATGTAAGCAAAAGTTGCTGATCAGATTTGCTTGGAAGAAATGTACTGTGTGCAGATTTCCCCACAAAATGGAACATATTTTGTCCATCTAGAGATGTGCACCAAATTCTCTTTGGATAGCTTGTTTTCTGCAGAGCTAAATAATGTGAAACATATCAGCCTGGGCTGATTTAGTGCCAGTGTAAGCAACTTAGTGTGGTTCAGACTGTGATCACTTAGATAGCCCTTATTCTGCTTACCTGCAGTGCCTGAGTGGGAGAGCCGGTGGTGCATGGATTGACATTAGAGCAGGGGTGGGTGTCAGAGGTACCTGAAACGATTCTGCAAGAGCACTAGCATGGTATGGGACAACCCAGCAGTCAAGGATAAATTAGGACTGGACACAGGGATCATTTGTGCTGCATGTAGTGCTTTCTCACTGATCCAGTTACCTGTAACTTCATTCTCTAGAAGTGACCTTAGAGAAGGTAGTTTGGGAAGAAGGGAGGGTTATTCTCCTTTTTTCCTGATTGATTCTTTTGTCAGAGGCATTTCTGACAAGAATCTTGAGGAGGTCCTGTTCCCAGCTCTGTTGCAGTTGTCATGTTGTAAAGACAATCTCTAAGCTGCTTTGGCCCAGATTAACTTTTAAGTACCGAACTGGGGTGTCTAAGTTAGGTGCTTAACTGTTATAGGTCTCCTCTACAGTCAGTGAAGGAAGACAAACATCTCCAGGAGACCCTTTGAATCATAAAATTAGCAGTCTAGATGTGCTTGTCTTTTTCTACTGTCCTTAAAGGAACAGGAGATTCTAACTTTGTTGCTTCATTTAGGTGTCTAAAACCAGGTGAGATGTACCCAGTCCCTTGCGTTTTAGTTTTATGTGTCTTTAGAACAGGAATAATACTCGGGTATGCTTCAGAAGTGATGCAGGACCAAATATATCAAAGTTTGTGCTATAGTTGTAACAGCTGTGGAGTTAGGCGTAAGTGCTACTGCAATACCCTAAGTTTTCCCGTAGTGTGTTAACACAGCATTTCTAAAAATAATAAACATTTGATAGATATTTATTGTCAAGATCTTTTGGCTTAAACCTCTTAATTTTTCTTTTTTATATGAGTGTCCTGCCAAATCTTTTCCTTTTCCTCTCTCTACTTTCTGTAGACTTTAAAACTATTGCCTAGGGGCTTTTCAAGGGAAACAGACTTTTTTTTTATAAAATACCAGCAAAAAGGGTAAAATTTGGCATTAAATTAAAAGACAATGAATCACTTTTTTTGCTGTTAAATTAATTATCATCAAAGGTTTCATTAACAGCAGATTTCTTATCAGCAAAGTCAACAACAAAATTGGAAACTGGACAATTTTCTCCCATTATCGAAAAAGAAAACATTTTATGGCCCTTTTTTTCTCACTTTGTCTTTTCTAGAAGACTGACTACAGCATGCAGAGTGGGATTCAGAAGGCCTCAAATCTCTTCCTGCCTTCTTTGTTTTAACTGGAGTTGGAAAACGTGATATTAAAATACAATCTGTATGTTAGTCTGATTCTGTCTAAAAATCAGCTTCTGTACATCATTAATACAGAAACATTGAGTTTAGGATGGTGTGTCCATTCTAAATAAAATTGTTTTTTCAATAATTATCTAACAATTATCCTTCTATCTGCTAAACTTTCCCTGATGTTTAGGTGAAATTACTTTAAATAACCTTGTTTGGCTGAGTTCAAAACATTTGCCTGCTAAAATTTCAGTTCAACTTAGCTTTACTGGAACATTTGGGCTGTTCAGTGTTTTAGCCATTTAATGAAAAAAAAAAAAAAAACCAAAACACCAAACAAACAAACAAAAACCAAAACAAAACCCACAACCTCTTTTGATTGTTCTGCTTCTGTTATGAATTTCTATTGTCTCCTTTTTTGGGGTCATTTTGAAGACCAGAACTTCTGTGCAAGTTATGAGAGTGAGTTACAAATCATCTGTCAGGTCTGAATGGCAGCATAGCTCTATGTTACTAATCATACTATGTGTAAGCAGAGAAACATCAGATAGATTGAGGAAAAAGAGCAACAGTCATGTTTTGTTTTTCTAAAAAAGGTCTTGGTAACTTTTTTTGTGAAATGCGGGAACGAGTAACTCTTGAAGATGTTGGAATATAAGTAGTTTAGAAGATCGAAATATTGATATAATACCAGTTTTTCTCCTGTCATGATAACTGTCACAACATGATCTTTGGTGCAGATTTAGATGTATCCAGCAATGTATTTTTGGGTTTGTTCTCTTTTCGAAAAGGGATTCAGTGGTCGTAGTGAGGAGAGATGTTTGCTTTGCACAGAGGGTCAGCACTGGGGTAGTACTTACTAAGCTTCTTATAATGCCTTTGGAAGGGGGGGGGGGTACCTTGTGAGATTTAACTGATTCATTGGGTTTAGTTTCATACCTAGCGATAACATGGCAGCATTCATTATACAACTCAGGGTACACAGACAGTAAGATGGGGTGGAGCTGCCGCCTTATTCATTGCACAGGGACTGATGCAAGGGGTCTGTGAGGTTTGTGGGCTATAATTATCCCTAGTAATTTAAGAATCCATTTACCTTCTGCGGATGGAGATACAGTTTAATCAAATACAGTGGTAAATCAGCCTTTATTAGGCACATTCTGTAGGCTATTATGTAGGTGTTAATGTTTAAAATGCTTCTGTATTAAAATTCTTCCCAGGTGAACAGGCACGGGTTTCAACTGTAAAAAAGAATTTTGCAGTAACGACCAACAAATTGTTTTTTCTTCAGAAATTGTACTATTTTGAACAAAGATTCTTGATACTTATAATCCAGGGTTATGATTTGCACATACTGTGGTCACTCTGTAAACCAACTGGCTACATTTGAAAGTTGGTAGTTGCAGACTCATTTGGTCAATGACTAGCCAAAACATTTAAAAGCTAAAAAGTTGCAGCTATGTATTTTCTACTAAGATGGCAGTTTCCAGATTTACCCTTAATTACTTCAGGGAAGGGATGCAACCCCAGACCCCTTTGTAGATCTTTGGCCGTGTGCGAGTTTGAACTCCCTTTCCATTTCCATTTATATGTGCTGAGCTCTAGGTTTGGAAACCTCTGCATTAACGTTATAATTCTCTTTGGGATTTAAAATAGAAATGCTTCATGGGATTTCTCTTCATTATTATTAATGGTATAGCAAATATATTAGCCATATTGTACTTGCAAGGTAGCTCAACTTCCACAGCAACATACATTTTTCGTCTGTACAAAAAAGAGAGATCTGCAGTGGAGAGGTAGTTCTATAGACTAGCAGCAAAGATACAATTGCTGAATTGCTGTTTATGGATTACTGTGTTAATCATACTATTTTTTGGTCTGCAGTTACCACTAAAAACGTACTTTTCTAAGGCCTTTGAATGCAAAGGTAAGTGTATCTGTCCACTCAAAGACTGGGGAGGCACAGTGGTGATCGTAGATACCAGGTATAGCTCTTTCATGGCAGCTACTGTTGCTGTTAACAGGATATTCCCATTACAAATTTTAAAAACTTATGTATGGGCATTTCTGGTCATTTTGGCTGGAATGTTAACTGTTGGGAATTTGATACTTTTCTGACTTAGAATACTTTTACTACCCATACTTTGAAGGTAGGGAATAGAAAGGTCCTTCAAGTCCTTCAAAAAAGTCTGTAACAGCTCAGAGTTTAGTCATGATGTTCCAGTTCCTAAGCCATTTCCCTAAAAACCAAATCAGCTTTCGGTTTTAAAACTTATGCTGTCCATTTTGGGGGGAAGCATGGAGATACAGCCAGGTCTGGTTTTATGCTGTATTTTGAATTATAAAAATGAGCAATTAGGCTTTTTTTAAAGACTGTTTTCTGAAGTTACTTGAACAAGCTGCATTTATTTGTTAACTACAGGTGAGGGTCACGTTTGCCAATGAAAAGCATGAAACAACGAGCAACCATTCTAATTCTGCAGAATTTAAGTGTTATTAAGTACTTTGTTTCAGAAGAGCTTAAATTTTTGCTCTCTTACCACTGACTATTAGGTGTCCAGGAGCAATAAAGCACCCAGTCTGGCTTCTGTGAAATTTATAAGCACTGCTTCTATAGATACTGCTCTTGAGAACAGGATGTCTACAGCTAGGAGCTTGGTAGTTAGGACTTAAGTTAGGACTTCTTTCCCCCCTTCTATGGAATTTGAGAAGGTTTCTGTGCAAAAGCTGGAGGCTCTGCCAGTCCCTGTGCAGTTTTCACATGGCACAGAACCCTCAGACCTATGAGGGTGAATCAGAATGGGTAAGAGAGTACCATTCCCAAAATTTATAAATTCTACCGGAGCCTTAGTTTCCTTGCAAATTATTCAGTCTTTGAAGACAGGATTATACGTATTTGCATGAATAGTAAATCTGGCCTAAATTATAGCAGCTTGCATTTACTGCAGACTTCTGTGTTTAGTGACTCAAAATAGTACTTAATGTGCTCTGTTAGCCTCTGTTTATAGTAAAGGCACCTATTCAGTAAGTCAGATGAACTGGGTTGAGCTATTTCTAGTTCACTGGACACAAAAGACATGGAAAGTTATAAATGGCAGCCCACAGCTACAATAATGAATGTGATCACACCCAGAGAAAAACAGTGGAATGAAGAATAACAGCAGGTTTGAGGGGTGCATTTAATTTTCATATGATATATTTCCAATTAAATTATGAGTGCAATATGAGCAGGATTTCTTCTCAAAAGCTAAAGGCTAATCATCAATGCTGGTAGATTTATCTATTACGCACTGACTGTCTGCCATCTAGATGTATGGTAATTGTGAGTTTGGCTTACTTTTTAAATCTTGAAAAAATAATAGAAATGGAAATAATGCCAGCTGGCCTTTTCATTCCAAAGAGTCAAAAAGAAAAGAAAAAGCAAATATTCAATGGCACTGATAGTTGCTTGCTTTCTGGGCAAAAAAAGCAGCATCTAATTTCCAGTTATATGTCCCTCACAGGGATAATGTTTTCAAGCTCCACCATATAAAAAGAGTCAAAATAGTTTCGCAGTTAATAAGTACCACTACTAGGTTTCTTGTGTAAAAATGAGAGCTTTTAACTTCCATAATCTGGTGTCCTGCTAGAGTTTGCCCAGGGAGTGGAGCAGCAGTGCATTTGATGTTGCAGCTTGAAAGGCAGATGGTCATGTGGCCCAGGTGTTCTGAGTTAGCGTATATGGGCAATAAGATGCAAAATGTATACAGTTGGCTAATAAATACTTCACTCCTGCCATTCCTGAAATAAAGGAAAAGGGTTGGTTTAGTCAAGTCTTTCTTTCCTTTTTTAATGCTGATACTATCAGTGACAGTCCAAATAGAAATGGCAGGTATTTCCTAGATTGGGGGGGGGGGGTCAGCCTTTATGTATTATTATCTGTAAGTCAATCAGTGATTTTGTGTTATAAATAGTTTATTCCTGAAATAAATATTAGAATTAATATCTTTGTTGCATATGTTCATTTAAATTACCAACTTCTGAGTAGTTCAAACAGTTTTGTTCTTTAGAAGTAAATGGCCAATGTGAATATCCTCAGTTGTCCTGAATGAATGGAACATTTACTGATCTTCATTATTGCTAATTACAGGCACTAGCTAACACTGGAAATAGCATTAAAGAGTGTCAAATAAGGGGGCTATTTTATCATGAAATAAAGGCAATGAAATGGAATTTAGCTCTTTCTGACAAGCTAACAAAGTATTTAAGCTAGGAATCTTAAGGCTCCTAAAAGATAATATTAATAAACAAAACACTTAAGTCAAATAGCCAGCCATCACATTTCTAAAACAAACTCTTTTTATCGGCTGCTAGCCTGTAAATAAAAAACACATTTGGTGGACAGTGCCGATTTTTTTAGAAGTGTAATAAAGGAAGACTCTTCCATTAGAGTATTATTGAAATTTAAATGGTCCATCAAATAACTTACAGATCATACCTGCTGCATGAGAATATTGCATCCAATCCACTTATTCTACAGAGGCCCAGGTCCAGGTGTCTATGCCCACAAGCTCCTACCATTTCACCATAGGATAGTCTTGTCCTTATGTATGTCATATGATTCCACGAACGACCTGCAAAGGTACGCCAAAATATGCATCCAGATCATAAAGGAGAAAAGGGTGTATTAGCGCACTCGAGAAAAAATAAGCCTCTTCCCTTTAATCAGGGAGCTCAATTCCAAACTCTGAGGTACTGAAATAATGATTTGTAGACACTTAGAAAATTTATGAGGAAAAAACGATTAATTTGTTTCCCTTGGATTTCTCATGAAACAGAAACAAAAAAGAGACATTTCATTTACTTTGTTTCATGCCAGAATTTAACAGATGATATCAACAAAAAGGTAACAGTTTTAGCAATTATATATAATCAATTGCAACAGGTAACAAGTACAGTTTGCTTTTCATTCTTTTTCTAAATGCATAGGATTTTTAGCTCTTTAAATACACACAAGAAGTAAAATAAAAAAAGTAGATGTGGAGAAACTTTTCTAGCAGACCAATAGGCAACCCTTTCCCCATACTCAGAGCCTCTTAATTAAGTCAGTAGCAAAGCCTGTTTAATACAGTGGGAATGGATCAGGTTCATCCCTTGAGATTTGTTCCCCTTCCCACCCTTGTAACTATTTCCAGCTTTATCTACCCTCATTTCATTGAACAAATAATACGGATAGAAGTAATCTCAATCCACTGAAAGATCATCGTAAAGAGAAATTTAAAGTACTGGTTTATAAATGACCAAGAGCATGAAGTATAACGTAGCAGTATAAAGTGCTGACATGATGTCATCTGAAAATTTAAAATAATAATGGAAAAAAGAAAAAATTGCTAGTGGATGATTCATTCTGGTCTTAGAATTTTTCCTGATGTGGTTAAATTACAAGAAGCCATGGCCACTTTTTTTTCCCAATTTGAAAAAAATTCCCTCTCACATAGCAATGGATTAAAGTCAGCCTTCTTAGGGGACACTGCGTAAATTGTGTAAGAAGAGGGGAAAAAAGCAGCATTTCTTCTACAGCACCTTGAGAGCCAGTTCTGGCAGTACAACTAGAAGTTAGCTAGCATTGTAAGTAATGGAATTCACTCTGATTCCCTGTATCCCACCCTATCTGAGAGCAAGATGATTCTCAGCTGCTTTGTTTTGATTAATGCACTGGATTCTGTGTATTTTTCCCATTTTAATTAGTATTTATTGCAATTTTATTAGTCTATATTGCTCATAAAAGCTTGTATTGAAAGTCCAAAGATTTTATATGCTAGACTCAAATCCCCTCCCACTCCCATCCTTCAGTCACGGCATAGGCTGTTTTAGGATCTTCTTTTGTATCTTGTAAAACATATCTTTCAGGTGCTCCCATATTGTGTTATTGGTTCTGTAGAGATTTTGTTTTTTTCATAGCTTTCAACCATCCTAACATATTTGCAGGACTTAGCACTAAACAAATTCAATAACTTTTTTTTTGTCAATCTTCTAATTATTTCTTCCTTAGGTGAAATACAAATAGAGCAAGCAGCAGATTAAGGCGTTTCTAAAAGCTCTGATCCTCTGCCATCATCCTCAGGAATGTTATGTGTGTGTTTTTTCATTTAAAAAAAAAAAAAAAGACTGAATATGTGTTGCTTTTTCTTTCATACTTCATGAAAAATCTTTTTTATAAGGTACTGGTGTAGTCCCAAGGAAAGCCTCTACCTACTCTCTCTAAAACTATTCTATTTAGCAGCCTTTTCTCTGTGGCATAGTGTTTGTTGGAGGAGACATAAGAAAGAGAAAGAGCTTTTTTTTAAAGATTGTTTATTGTGAAGGAAAAACAAAGCAGTAAAACAGAACACATAAAAAATGAAAATTGCTATATAGTTTAATGAATATTTTGTAAAAATCATTTTATGTTCTCCTTCTACAAATTCATGATAGCAGCACTGCTGGCTGCTTGTACATGATTTATCATGTCAGATTATATTGCAGCAAGCAGACTATATACCCTTTGACCTTGAAGACTCCTACTATACTGCTATAAATTTTGGGTTCTTAAAAGCGGGGAGTGAAAATGCCCTTTCATTTAGACAGTTACTGAGCTTAAATACCTAGCAAAATGAGATTTTGTTCTTTTTATTCTGCTTTGTGTTAGCAGATGATATTTTGTCATTCTGAATTTATGTGGAAAAATATTTGGAATTTTTTGCATCTCTGTCTTGATGTGTATGTCTACAGCTAAATGGTATTTTCAGCACAAATATGTGGACCGTGTTAACAGAGGTTTTCCTTGCAGTGTTTGCTGAGCTATGAAAAATGTGAAGTTCTCACTGCAGCTTCTTTCAGAACCTGGTTTTTTTACTATTTCAGCTTCAGCTTTGTTACAAACAAAGAATTGCTATGTGATGAAAACCTGGAAAGATACCTTGTGAAACAAGGAAGCCTGATTTCTTGCAAAGGTGTATCCTACATTTACATTACATTCACAAAACAGAAGACCTGGAACCAGAGTTTCCCTCGTGCCCAGTACTTCTTTGCCCACCAGCCCACGAGACGGTGTCAGCAGGCTCCAACAGCCCCTAGCTACTGGCTGGAGAAGACACCACCATGCTGTGGTGGGTGAGCAGCTGGCGTGCGCTCACTGGCCAGCTAAAATATACTGTTTGGTGAAACAGAACTATAATGTTGAACTCTCAAGCTTTCTTTCCGTAGGGACAGTGGTCTTCCTCCTAAGATGCCGATTTTCACAGTTCTTGAACTTAGTATCTTTGAGACCTCTACTGCTTGTTGAATTGAAGTTGACGAGTGGATCCAAAAGTCTTGATGATGGGGGAAGGGCTGGGTTGTTTCCAAAATAAGAAAAAAATAATAACAACATGTATAAAAATGCATTGCGGTTAGTGAAAAAGTAAATTTGTGATGTAGTTGAAAGGAGGCTAGTAGGCAGTTCCCACATTTTTTTCTATAGAAAAGTGTATTTTGGTCTCTAAAGCCTTCAAAACCATACTTTATGAACCACATCCTGCATAGAAGGTGCAAAAATTATATCTGTTAAACACCTGTTTTATAAATACTCTGTTAAATAAAGGGTTCAGCATCATGGGGTTTTCATCTTCTGTTCTTTAATCTGATTCTTAAATTCTTCCATCTATTTAATTAAGCTTGCTCTGCTCGCAGCCTGTTTAATCGCAGGCAGCTTAGTTTAATGTACACCTCATCCACTGATGAGCCAAAATTTCATGGCCACTTTATTTTGCTTGTGGTAAAGCTATTTAAGAGCCTCTTCAACTAAGAATAAAAATAAATAAATTATACATATCTCTATTGAGTGAGCTAAATTGTGCCCGAGAGCAAGCAGCGAAACTCCAGCTAGAGGAGTGCTGACTTTGATCCACGGGGATAGATCCTGTGCAGAGATGGTAGTGGGAAGAATTGTGTAATAATATAGTAGTTGTATCATTAGTGTAAATTCATGTATTATTTTTGTGAAAGTGTACAGAATGTTTCCCCAGCAGAAGCACATATGAAAAAGGCAGTAACAGTTAGTTATGCAGTTCAGCTAATTTTTTCCAATACTGAATTGGAGGAACCTTTCTTTCTGTAAAGGAAAAAGAAATTTCAGTTTCTATGTCACTCCTGTTGCATTCAGGGTACCAAAACAAGGACCAAATAACGGCAACTAAATGAAATAACTTCTTGGAATTGAACAGTAAGATAATTATGATAATGTCTTTTACACGACAATTGACCTGGGCAGCATTTAAAGCTATAAGCAGGTGTTTTTCATTCTTTATCCTGTGAAGATGAAGAAATATAGGCTTTTTCTTTTACTAAGGCCTTGCATTTTATTAAGAATATCTTAAGCTTCTGTATTCAGTATCAAGAGGATTATCAAAAACAAAACCAAGAATCAACAAAAATAATTTTTTTATTTGGAATTATCCTTTCAATAAAGATTACTGGAAAGATTACTTTAAAATGAACAACAGAACAAAATCCAAACCAGTCATAAAAATTATATTGAAATTGTTATAAACAGTAAAAATACAAATATTAATATATATTAAATAAGATTTTATGTGTAAAACTTTCATATGGTATATAGTAAAAAAAAAAAAGATACAGGGAATATTAAGAAAACAAAGGAGTATGTGTTTATAGCCTAATGACACCACCTATGGAGGTATCCGTGATCCTAATACGGACTCAGAAGTTGATTTTTATTTTTTACTTTAAGCGTTCATTCAGTGCAGCATAAAACAGTTAAGCAGTTCTAATTTCAGAAACAGCAATTGTAATCCAATGAAATACCTCATCGATTAAGATACAGACTCTCCCTATTATTCCTTCTCCGGTTCATTGAATTTTAAATTATTTTCTCCGTGCTGTTATACCTTGAAAGAAGGAGGAGAAAATACCTTTTCCCTTGCTCCCCTGTGGCCAGGTGGAGCAGTGTCCCAAGGCTAGCAGATGTGATGTTCAACCCTAACAAGCAAATTGAATCTGGTCTCTTCTTTGATAAGCGGTCTGCCTAATATGCGAGAGGACATTCTTGCTAGCACCAACAGCATCTTCACAAAGGTTTTATAGAATAAATCCTATTTAGCACATTGAAGGGAAAGGAGTGAAAGGAGAACGTTTGAGGCTGTGGATCCTGAACTGGAAGCATTTTCCTGTAGCCCTCGCCAAACGGCACTGCCCAGTAACTATGGGCAAGGGCTTTTCCACTGAACGGATAGAAAGAGCTCTAACTTTCTGTTACACCCTGAGGAAGTCTGTGTTGACTAAAAAGATTCACACATGACCTGAGCTTAATCCATTGACTTCACTATCACCTGTTTCTATTTTTGCTTAATAAATATTAGGACAAAATATGTGAAGTACTGTCATACTTACCAAGTATTATAATGGGGCTCACTTAACAGAGAATCTTGTATACCATAAACGGCAGTAAAACAAAAAGTAAGACTTATCTGTCGGTTCTGTAAGTGGCAACTAAAAATACCTTTATGAATGTAATGGAGTTAGGGAACTCTCCTGGTTTTTAATTTACTTTCAATAATTCATTAGCATACACTTTAACCTTAATCGCCAGTCCCCACAGGATTCATATGCTGTGCCAAAACAGATTTCTCATAGGCAAAATTAATTTTCTACAAATAACTTCCCTATTTTTCCTAATTCAGGAGCACCAGAAGGTAGCACAGCTTTGGTGATTTGATCTTGATACATAAGGCTTCAGCACTCGTTTTAGCCAGCATTCTTGTATATTGAATTTTCTTTTTTAGACTGCTAAATATTGGGTGTGACTTACAGGAGGATATGATTCATTTTGATGGAACAGCTTCTAGGTATCTGTATTAGTGCTTATTAATTACTTTAGCAGAAGTGTTTTGTTCCTTCAGTTCCTCTTGAGGATTAAATACCACATAACATATGTTAGATTTTGGCAATCTTATGTTTACAGAAGTTTAAAAAATATTTTGAGCAGTTGTGCATGAAATTATTTAATATCCCTCATGAGAGGAAATGCTAACAATGTTAAACCCAAATACAACTGCTTTCTATGAATACTCTTTTCATATCTCATGAGAAAGTGCTGAATGGAATATGAAATTTCCACACTTCTTTGAGCTCTGGAAAGTCAAGCCAACCATGATACCTGAAAACAAATATTAAGAGAGGAAAATGTAATACTGAAAACAGTTGAAAATAACACATATTGGCGTGGTTACAGTCCCTAAGCAGGAAAAAAAGTAAATTTGTTTCAGAAGTACATCTAAGCTAAAATATTTAAGAGCCAGATTGTAGTACAGGAATACAAATACATTGAGAATACAGCAAGTTCTTTTCTTAAATTTTCTTTATTTTCTTTAGTTTTATGTCATTATAGAGATGATGACTGTAACAGAAGCCGATTCCTAAATTAAACTGAAACGGCCTCTGAAGGAGAATTGGGAATTGCACTTGTCTCTGTCTTCTCTCTCACGATTACTCTATACAAGCAGTAGAGGCTAGTCTTGAGCCACCAGGCTGGCGGAGGTAGTGCACTTACCTGGAAGTAAGGGGTGACACACTTGTGTAGCAGCTTGATAAACTCACCTCGCCTAAGAACTTGTGCAGTGATGGCCATCATTCCTACCTTAATTGTTTCCAGAAGATAGAGAGCTGCTACCCTTCCTTTGCCTTCCACAACTGGTATAGTACTGTCTTCCTCTGGTGTGTGAGGTTTAAGGAACCGGAGAAAGGAGAATTGGCTCCTTCTGTATCAAACTTTGGAATCATACCTTATTTCTCAGGTTCTTCTTTTCATCTACCATTACTTCCACTGCTGTTTTTATAGGGGACAAAACCCCCTCTAAAAGCAGAAAACTGTTCCTGTCTCCCCTCTACTCCCACCTGGGTTCCTAGATACTTTGCTGATCCCATCACCCCCAAGACTGATGATTTCCGTTCCCAACATTCCTTAATAATTTGGAAAGTCAAATATACAGGTGAGTAATTTGCATCCTCCCTGCTAGCAGCAGTTCACACGTGCTTAATTGCTTTGGCTTCATTTCATGCTTTCTGCCGCTGCACTTCAGGAGAGTTTGCAGTGTTCCCTTGCTCCCCTATTTCTTCCACCCAAAAAACCCAAGTGTGAGACATTTGTGGAGCCTACTTTTTTCTGCGTTCATTTTTTCACAAAATTGTTTTACTTAAGAAGGCAATAATCATTTCTGAGTGTTATTTTCGGTTTTACGTATAACTAAAGAAGGCTATTACTTGTTGTTGCCAGCTAAGTTTCACTTACTCATTTAAACCCAGTGGTGAACCTCTAGAGGAAGAGACTGCCTGGCCATGGGCCTTCTCTCTGTGACTTTTGTTACATCCCTATACACGAGGTTGTTCAAAGCACATGCAGAGTAAACATCCACCTTCTTTACCCACAGACCTACCTACGACTACTTTTTGGAGACTGGAACGGGACTTGTGGACGGAGAGCTTCATCATGGAAGAGCTCGGAAGTTCTTCACGGGAGGGATGGCCCTGTATGGTGAGCAACTGGTGACAAACTGAACCAGGATGTGTAAAAATGTAAGTGAAAACATTCCACTTCTAAAGCCTTTTCTTGCCCTTCTCAAGAAACTCCCCTTTCCCATTCCATTCTTCTTGTGTTTTCTCTGAGCAGCAAACTCGGCTACCGGCTCCCAAGTCTCTTTCCCCCTTTATTCCACCCGATTACTTCTCTGTCACTGCCTCAGAGGTGAATGTTGTCCATATGGCTTAAAACTTTAATGACTCTCTAGATGTCTATATCTTACGCTATTCTAAACTGTGTCGTTACTGAGCCAAGCAGCATATTTCAGTGAAAGCTAATCAAATGCACAATGTTATCGGTACCTGTACCCCTGAATACTAAACTCATGCCTATGCTTCTCAACAGGCAAGAGGGTTTCTAAAAAGTGTTTAACATAAAAATCAGTGAACTGTGTTTGTGGAAATCACTATTGGCAACTGTAACACATCGCACTCCTGTTCTAAGCTGCTGATGTTACCTGTGTGATCTTAAGCAAAAAGGGATCACAGGCAAAAGTGATGTATTCTTTTGACTTCACATAGGACTGAAGTGGCCTTTCTAAATTAAATACTTCCCTACAGAGGAATGACTTTGCTCACTAGTTTTGACACTGTTCTGATCTGTCACAATAAGTCCCTCCCTTCCCAAATTCTTATGGTACAGCTAACTCACCTTGCATCTCTTCATAGCTTTTTGTTGCAGGAGTAACAGTGTCAGGTCTTTGAAGACCTCTAAACATGAAAGCTTAAACTGAAATCTTTATTTGGTTATATCCTGACTAATACCTGCTTCTTAATAGCAGTGGTGCTGCTGGTTGTACTGTTACAGTGTAAGAGCATTAATTTCTACTCTTAGGTGACTCTATGTAAGTTGTCAAAAATCTGTCTGAATATTCTAAGTGTGTTCTTTAAAATAATCCAGAATTGGAAAACCAGAGTTGCAGAAAACTGGCAATACCTGCATGGACTTCTCTATAGCTTCTGACATTAAACACTTAGGGCACAAAGATCTGCTGTAGATTTTCTGTGTGATGTTTTCCAAAATTGCTTCAGATTATTGTATCCGTTGTTCGTCATTACAATGTGATCACAAGGAGTTGCAAGGATTTATTTAATCTGAATTGCAGGAGCAAGATAATTGTAAAAATTCTTATGAAATTTAAAGTATTTTCACTTTTTTTTAGTGCCGTTTCATTCATCTATTTCTTCTTATTAATCTGATCCTTTTTTACATGGGCACAACACTTCAGCTGTGCAGTCTTTCAACGAAGACTTTGGAGAGGAAAAAAGAAAATGGCAAAAACAAAGCATCATGTACTTTAGATTTTAAGCATGCTTTCAGTCATTTAACACAAGAATTCCATTGTTCTGACTGTACAGAAAGACCTATAATGAAATGAATGATAAAATAAACTTCAGATTTTTATCTTGTAGCTAAATAATTAGATCAAACTGTTATTGAAATCAAAGACAACATTAGACTTGGTACTCGAGAAGAAAAGGGGTAACCAGATGTATCTCAAATTAAAGTAACATATTCAGAAGTTGTAGTGCAAGGCAGAAGATACCTTACTAGTGGTTATTATATGAATGAAAGACAGTGGCTGAGAACATGGTGGGGGCTACATCAGCTTTCGTGAGGCCTCTCGGTGCAGTGAGAATGTCCCCGTTAGTGCCGGCAGCTGCATGGTCACACTAAGCTTTGCAGGAGTTTTCCTGGGTGAACCTGCTGTCAGAAATGAGAGTCCCTTACTTCTGTGTCCCTTGCATCTTTTGGCAGTGTGGGTCCTACGACTCATACTGGCTTGCTGTAAAGGGAACGAACATTTCTTCCCCTAATCTCTCAGTGAGACTGTATGAGTTTTCTTGAGTAAATATTGTCCTTTTTCCTCTCTATAATGTGCATATAACAGTTCCCTTGCGTTGTCTTCATGTTTTTTGGAATGATATAGCTGAGAGTGTTGGATTTCCTGTATACGAGCTTGGAGGAGGTTATTTTCCAATTTAGGGGTTTTTGGCTTTTGTTCTTTGGCCTTCAGAAGGAAAATAATTTGTAGACAAACATGTGCACCTGGTGCTAAAACAATAGGTACTTATACATTTATAAAGAGGGTGGAACTGGAACCCTCATACACTAGGTTTCCAGGAAAGCAGTCAGCCATGACTTGCTCTACGCCAACAAAATAACTGTTTTGTTTTGGGTTTTGCACTTACGATAATTGTTGAAAGCTTTTCCCTTTTTTGCGCTGAGTTTAATTACAAACAGAACACATAAATAGTATTACAGTTTTTAAATGCTGATAGAGGCAATAGCTGAAGACAATCATGAATGAATAAAATTACTTTCTCCTAAAATAGTATAAATTTTATTAATTTATTAATTAAAAATAAAGGTGAAAGCCCTTTGTTTATTCTGCTAGAAGGAACAAAGTCTTCTGAAGTTATGTATCAAATAGACTAGTATTGTGGAAGTAACTGAGATACAAGTATAATTCTGTGATCGGTATCATTATGCGTTTGTCAAAAAAATTTGAAGCACATTACATTAGCACATTAACACAGTCTAGCTACTGTAGTTGCAGGTCTTCCGCTTCTATGCATTGAAATAAAGTTCAAGGTGAATGTCATCAGACCACATAATTTATTTTAGATATTCTGGATATGACATCTAATATTTCACACCAAAAACTTGAATATTGATCTCATTTGTTTTCTGCATGCACTTTTCTGTCATATCTATCTGACTTCAGCTGAAGTCTTACTCAAAAACTGAATGATGGTGAAACTCTGGTTGGATATTATTTAGAAAATTTCTTATGTTTTCACTTCTCCTTCTTCTTGAGCTATAAAACAATTATTCTCAAAACGTAATCAGAAAAGACTGGAAGAAAATCCCCAAAAAGGTATAAAAAACACCGGGAGACATATGATGAGTGGGTGGGTTTTCTTCTGAGCCCATCTGTAAAACATTTTAAAAAAATGACATGCCACAAGTATTTGTTAGAGGGAAGGATTGGGTCTGAGATGTTCAGAGAAGATAGTTAATGGAATTGTGACAATTTACACCAACTGGGATATGTTTCCAAGAGCTATGTATTGAAATCCCAAAAGATCAGCATGTAAGAAAGTACTAGCACCTTAAGCAAAATAAGTGAAAAAATAAAAGGGAAGAAAAGGTACAGGTACAATTAATTATTTGATCCAATTAAGTATTTCAACTTACATTTAACTAAACTTAGTGGACCACTGCATGGGTTTTTCTGAAAGACAAATATGCCAGATATTAAGAACATCCTACAGTTCTAAATGAAATTCATTCCTGTACATGAACAGGCTTCAGACTCCATGTGGCTATAACTCCATAACATATCCTTTTCCATTTTATTCTGTCACCGCTTAAGTTTTGGAATTACTTGACAAGATACTAGTAATCGGTGCTAAAAAGGTAACACTGTGAACACAGTTTGTATATTTTCTTCTTTATAGTTGAAACAGAATAAAGTGAAATGGGATTGTATAAATGTATGTTGAGAAAATTAAAAAATGCTACTTATAAAGAGGTTCTTTTCAAGCTCTGGGAGACTCATCTTACAGAGGCATAATACGTAAATTTGAAAGCTTTCTTCCTAAGCCTACCATGTCCTATCGTGTTCCAACAGCAAATTAAAAGGTGTTTAAGGGATTTTAAGGAATATTCAGCGGTCTTCTAAAGCTGAAAATATCTTCCCAAATTGTCACCCATAGTAGGCCTTCTGCAATTCCATAGAAGTGAAATGTAGCTACTCTCGCTCCACCTGTCAGAGATGGACTGTCTCATGTGTAGGCGTGATAGTGCTATTGGGAGTTGTTGCTGAAACAATTTCTTAAGAGGGATGGGTTGTTATTCTTCCTACATGCCAAGAAGAGGCCCCTAATGCCTTAGCAGCCCTCAGTCCAGGCTTCAGCCACTTACTGGAGTCAACATGGCAAGATCAACACCCTGTGAAATAAGACGAGATGCTTTAAGGAAAAGGAGGACTAGTGGAGTTTTAACAAGGGATGAAGAAGCCACAGTGAAGAAGAGGAGATGTATGAAAATTACGGAGCACTGAATTAGGAAGGAATACCATGAAACCCAGGACAGAGGTGTAAAGTAAAGGAAGAGGAGAATGGAATATGTATTCTGGGACTTCTACCTGTTGGGAACAAGGAATAAGAAAGGGGAAAGCTGGAATAAAAACTCAAAAGGGACATGCTAGTAGGAGGAGACCGGAGCTTCTGAAGGGCACAAGTCAGGGTAGAAACACATTTCTGTGTGATCAAGGGAGGAACAGGATGGTCAGTGAGGGGAAACAGATTTCAGCCATGATGAGGAAATTGATCCAGCAAGTGCGAGTGGGGATTAATTTTGTTTGGCTGTGGGTAAACCAAATCAATTCATAAAGACTTGATTGTGGGTTGAATTGATGCTGATGGTGCATGCACTAAGTGGTGTTGAGTTACAGAGGGAGATATTTGAATATGTATGTCAGCGTGAGGGGAATTGACTTTGACTGTGGAGGACAAAGTGACTGAGAATTGATTTTTTATTGTGGAAGGAAATTGATCCAGAGAGAGAGGGAAAATCAGTTTGATTTGTGTGTAAGGAAAGCTCCAACAGTGGTAGAGAACTGATGACAGAAGAAATGGACTTTGAATTTGGTCATGATATGATTTTGAACGTGATATTTGTAGCAGTTGATAAGTGTCCTGCATAAGATAAGATTATATGTTCTGTTCTGTGAGATAGCACTAGTAAACTTCCAATCAGATCCGTAATTCATATTTGAGCCAATAATACTAGTTTTTGGAAAGCAGCATTGACCAAAAATTAAAAAAAAAAAAAAAAAGTAAAAGAAAGGAAAAAAAAAACCCAAAACAAAAAAACTAGAGTGCTAATATAAAGACAATGAATGTGTCTGAGAGCTGTAGGGCTGCAGTTTAGCTTTCCAGTAGCGGAATAGGGGGCAGAATAATGGTTTTGTCTTGTACTCATTCAAGTCTGATAGAGTTCTGGCGTAAAAATGAATAGGAACTGTATCTTGAATCATTTCAGTATATTCACACTGTTAGTTGTACTCATGATTGTGTTTAACAATATGTACACCCATTAAACATCGCTATCCTTCTGAATCATCTTGTCTGTTTGAGTGTGGAATCCTATTTAAGTGAAGTGAGCCTCGTTCCATCTAATGTGAGAACTGTGTGTGGTGGTTTAGCTCACCAAGCGGAATGAAGATTTTAAAGGAAATTAACCAGAGGTGGTTAATTCCCTAGGCAATTCTCTTTGAAAATCTTGATTCTGCTTCTCATTTATTATTACAATAGAGACTGGCTGGGCTGTTTGAACTGTCTTGATTTGCGTCCAGGAAGCTTAAACATTAATTGGGACAAAGCAAAAGTAGAACTGAAACAGGAAAACTCATGCACCAATAGACACATTCTTTGTTATCCTTCTAAGTAATAATAAGAAAGCTGGTGTATTCAACAAACTAAGATATTCAGAGGTATATTTAACAGTTGATAAAGTAGACTGTTGAAAATTGACTCACTCAATTTGACAAATTATCAGATAACTCAGACTTAATTGAGATAAAACCATGTTACTGAGATTAGCCTTCAGGGAGGGTAGTTATGAACACCTGTAATATTCTAGTCTGTAAAAGATCAGCAACTTATTAGCAACTTGTTGAATCCAAATTTTCAAGTGTCGATGTATTTTTACACCTTTAAAAAGCTGATATGCTGATTTATTTAACATTTCTGTTGACATTCCAAATCAAAGGGAGGTCAGTTTAGTCCAGGCTGAAAAATTCAAAAAGAAAAAAAAATGTAAGCAACTTTACTACACTGCCAACCGCTGTGTTGCTTTATATTTGACAACCTTCACTGGCACCTGGCAGAGATCTTTTCTTCCTGCCATCAGAAATTATTTTAATGTTTGAATCTGGCTGTACGACTCACAGGTGGGATTGCTACGTCTTTCTTGAAGGCAAAGAGGATGTAGAGAACTATGGGCCTGGACAACCTAACCTTAGGCCTGAAGAAGACTATGGAGAAAGTCTTCATGGAACCGTTTTCAGGTATAAGATGGAAAAGGTGACTGGGGTGAGTCAGTATGGGCTGAACAGGAGCAAATCATACCTGACCAACCTGATTGCTTTCTGTGCTAAAAAACAGCCTCTCTGGACTGCGTCTGTTAATTACAGAATATTATTAGTCTGTTGGGGTTTTTTGCTGTTGAGTGAATATCAGTATTTCCTTGAACGCTACTGAAGACAAATAGGTTTTAGTAACATTTTTATCTAAGTTAATTTTTTGGTCCTTAATTAATCCATCACAAAACTTTAATATTCTTACGCTATTACCTACCACCCATAGGTGTTCATTGAATTAAACAACTAGTAAAGGCATTTTCTTAAAAGTTAGCTAACTAATAGAGAACCCTTCAGTTTATGTGTGGAAGAATATACATGTCTATTTAGCTTTGGGCAATGAATAGCTCGATCAAACTCTTCATGTTTTTAGTAAGTAAATACATGCACAAGTATGAGCAGGATCAGCATCCTTTCTTTGGCACTGAGCAGTAATGCAGGAAGATTCTGTACATAGAGATTGTGGAAAGTTAGAATTCTGCAAGAGTTTATGAAACAAAAATAATAAAAAATCTGCTTTACAACAAAAAATATTTATCTCAAATATTTTGCAGAAAGCAAACTCCAAGGCAATCACAGTATGTCATTTCAAAGCCAAAATCTACCTTGGAACCCCAAGTATTAAAAGATAGATAGACAAAACAGTTTTAAAAATGCAGTGATGAGTCACCTAGACAAATTACACTACTTCTGTGCAAGTGGCTCATAAATACTGTCATTGTCAGAAATTTTGCTGTCCTTCTTTTCAGTTTCTCTCACCAGTCTTGCTATTATTTTTGTCTGCCAGGATTACCTTAGTTTGTTCTCAGAGAATTGGTTTGCGATAAAATATTTTTTAAAGTATAATGGCAAAAAATGTAGGGAACTCTTAAATACTTAAGTGCATATTTAGTGATTCAAAATCAAGCAGCTCACAATTTTAGTCAGAGCTTAACTTTTGGCAGGTGAACTAGTTTGTCATAGCATTACACTTCTCTTTTAATGGTTGAGTTCAACAGATAATAAAGACACACGCTAGTACGTGGCAGTTCCAAGTTCAGGAAACCTAAGAAGGGGCTCAGAATAGGCTAGTTTTAAACAAAGAGATAAAATTGAAACACGTGTTATGAGAAAGGAAGTAATTCTTTTCCTATAGGTTTTCTTTCATTAGGTAATATATGGGATGTAACAGGAAATATATAGGATGTAATAAATCACAAAAAAGACAGTATAAGATTTTTCCCAGACTTTAGAGGTCTGTGTGTTACATAGTATTTTATAAATATTAGGTACTTAATTGTCTGTGTGAGAAATAACTATTATTTATTGCCATTTTACATTTAAACTAAATTAGGAGCTGCAGCCAAAAATATCACTCCAGGGTTTGTACAGTTGTGTCTAAATCCATGCTGATGTATTTTAACCTACGCACATATCCATTTAAAAGGGGGTTTATCTCCTGCTTGACAATTCTTAATAACAGAATAGACCGCTCCTGTATCCCCTTTCCATCCATTAGTCAATATATCCACAGCAACCAGCAATAACCCAGCAGCAAAAAACATACTTAAGTTCTTTAAAATCTCCCACCTGAATTGCCGTAGCCAGGAAAAACAAATGATCCCAAATATGCGTGGCTACATTTTTAAAACTGCTGAGCACCTGCAGCTTCTTCAAAAGATGTTGGATGTCAGCACTTAACAATTTAGGCCACCAAATTAAAAATATTAACCATGTGAATTCATAAAGACTACTGTAATCTGTGTCAGGGCTGGTGTCCTACCAGGACATCCTTGGTCTGGGATGTTTTTCATGCCATTGCAACTAGTTGTTTTTGTGGCTGCTTGTCCCACGTGTTGCTCGGTGGTGTAGCTGGCCCCGGTGGGATCCAGCTGGCTTGGGCTGTCGAGGGTACATTGGCTCTAGAGCCAGCAGCAGTCATCTGAGCAGCTGTGAGGTGCTTTGGGATCTTCCCCAGAAGCAAGAGAGATCAATGCTTATGGTTTTTTAAGACATGGTTTTGAGTGAAGTAGGCCAAATCCCTTGCACTTTTTCTTTTCCTGAGACTTGTTCACATTTTGAAGGCTGTCATCCCAGGGAGTGTAGACAGAACTTAGAAAAAAAGCAGGGCTGATATTTTTGCGAGATGGGTGAATCCATAGCCTTTTATATGTTTGTAGAGGGTAGCTGTCAGCTTGCATTTTTCTCTCTGAAGTGGCTCATATTTAGTTAAAATTGGCTAGTGGCTTCAACCTTATCAGGGCCTGAAGGAGGGGAAAGGACAGACAGACAGACATGAGTACCACGTGGCATTTGTGAAACCAGGCTGAAGCCCAGAGCAGAGCATTAGTTAGTACCTGTGCAGAGTGAGAAAGACTAGAAGGAAGGTCAACTGAGCTTCAGATAGGAGGAAGATGGGCAGATGATGTGATATTTTATCAGAATAGCCTCAGATTGTAGAGGTAAATACAGGACCTATGTTGCTGGGTACAGAATTTTTAATGCCCCATATTTTGGAAGAGGTGAATTAACTTTAAAAGATGTACTCTATTCAAATAAGTCCTGATGTTAGAAAACAGTGCTTACAGAAATGCAGAATTGGAGGCTCATGCTGAAAGGATTTACAGAACTCTAACATTTTACTGTTGCTCGGTATTATATAAGAAGTTTGTTTCAAAGTCATAGACTTATTTCCAGGAAAATCCTGGGTCTGTAATGAAATCCTTTATTAACTGTTCACAGTTATGCAGAAAAACAAGTATATTAAATAAGGAGAATATGTGCTGGGTTGGGGGTTACTTTTTTGTAGAGTTATAAATTGAGCAGTCTGAGTATTTTAACAATCTTCCTACTGCTATATGACACCTTAATAATACTATTTAAAAGGTTTGAATTGTTATTTTTGATGCTGGGTCTAGAAACATGGATGTCTACCTCCCTCTCTGCCTCTCTCTATTTCTCTCTCTGTAAACATATCCCTAGTTTCCCAGCAGGTTCAAACACAGATGGCTGCCTTATTGCGACAGAAGCAAAAATGCTACATTAATGTTTAAAGAGATTAAAAATCCTCTTGGCAGCAGTGGCATATGTTACCAGTTAATTGTAGCACTGGAAGCTTCCCTGCTGTTTTAAAACATGGACTCATTTTACTTGCTTTCTGCAGAGCAGTATGAAATGTCAAATTTGTTGGTATAAGTTTTGAATCCAGTCTGACAAAAATGAGTCATAAAGACAATGTTGTTGTCCTATCTAACATAGTTTTTGCATCCAAATAATGTTCTACTGCTATGCCAGCTCTGGCAGAAAGCTGGCTCCCTGCTCTAACCCAATGATCATGTGCATACTTTATGATTTCAACAGAGGGTGTTTGCGTTTGGAAGGCAATTTTTAGCTTTTCACCTGCATTATTTCAGATTATTGTCATGTTGGCCAAAGCAGGCTGCTTATTTAAATTACTTTTAGGATGCAACGCGAGCTTTTTCTGGCACAACCTCCAGTTGGAAACAGAATAGTCAAACCCACCCTGTGATAGCCTGCTAGCTAGTTTTTGTTGTGTTGAAGACATTTTTAACTGCCATGGTCAGGTGATTAGCACGCTGCTGAGTAACATCATTCTTTCCAGATCCCTATTCACAGATTAACAATTCTCAGTAGTGCGTTGCTGACAGTGTGCAGCTACTATATGCTACTTTGACTGGGGAAAGAAATAGGAAAAAAATTTTGAAAAGCTGTAAACTTCTGTCATTCCTTACTTTAAATTCTGTTGCCATCTTTGGAGTTTCTCCAGTTCTCCTTAAATCAGGTAGCAGCTGTCACATCAGATATACATTAGGATAAAACAAAGGATTCAGTCTTCCTAACTAGCCTTTAAACACCAAACGCTATTAACAAAACACTTTTGCTTCAGAAAGGCTGATGGTAAAACTTCATGTTACTACACCGAACGGTGTCACACCACCCTTGTGTGCGTCTTGACTAGAGCTGCACAGGCTTTATCAGGCCTGTATTCGGGAGAGTAATTGTGGCATAAATGTATTCTCATGTTGGAAAGGTAAACAAAACTTAGCATCACATATTGCCTGTGATCCTTTTTACTATTTGTTCTTTGCCATATGTGCACATTAGGTTTTACAGACAAGTAGATGTGATCTCTGCCCCTGAGGGGCTTACAGTCTAGATTAAATATCACATGGAGATGAAACATTCTTGTTGGTATTCTCAGCAGGGAAGGCCAAGGATATGGTAGGCACGAACTATCCTTGCTTGTCTGAAAAACAGACCTTTCAAATCAAGCCTGAAACACGTCAATAGGAGAGAGAGCACAACTGCTCCTGATTTCTTCAGAGGCCTTCAGACTGCGCAGTACTTACCTGATATCTATTTTGAGCATTGATATCTACATTTTGAAAAATCTGTGCAAACCCAGATGGTTTTCTTTATTGCTAAGGCATGCATTGCCTGTTTGGGCACTCAGGGGATTTCCAGATTACACTTTAATCATATTTACATCGCTATTACTTGTCATAAAAATGACAGTAATATGAAAACTAAATGTTGTTATATTTTGGGAAAAAAAAAATCACTTTTGAACAGAGTCCTGCAAATTATCTTAGCTTATTACATTTTGCAGGAAGTTTAATCAAATCAATAATTGTCAAGAAAGTGCTTTTACTAGACACTGATTTGTACTGGGTTTTTTTAAGAGAAAGGTTCCAACTAACTTTAATAGCGTAATGTAAACATATTAGAAACAGCAGTTTGGTGAAAGCTTTCAGGACTGAAAATGTTATTGGTGACTGAGACATACAAGTGACAGTCAGACAGAAAAGCAAGAAACAGTAGCAACTTGCTATTCCTTTCATCTTCTGCTTGGAAACCTTCAATTATAGGTGGCTGTCCAGTAAGACACTGAAAATAAATAGTAGGGAGAACCTTTGTACAATAAAACATGGAATTGTGTTTCATTGTTTGTCTGTTTTGGAAGCAGTAACTTAAGCAGCAGATTGATACTGTGATTCACGACACCAAAGAATCTACTGGTTGAGCTTAGGGTTCCCTTGTTATCCCTGGTAGTTTTAGTGGAGCACAGGTCAAAAACTCCACTTATGTAAAGCAGCATCCTGACACATCTAAATTAAAAAGTGAAGAGACAACACATTAGAGATGAGGCAAGTGTCCTCTTTGGCTGTGTATTTCTCCCTTATTCTCTGCTGTCCTTTGTGGTAACATCCTTAACCCATCATTTTTGTGGATTCTGATCAGTCTCATTACTCTAACTTCCTGGTTTCTTCTCCTATTAGTTTTCCTATCCTGATTTGATTAGATCATAAATTCAGAATATAGACAGTGAAATACGTAGCTTAAGAAGTCTAATTAAAAGAGCAGCTTGTTCACTAATACAACAGAGATTTAAATTCCCCACATACCACACTATGGATTCATGTCCTGTGTGGCTTATTGTTATAGGACCCATACAAGTCAATAGGATCATGTGGTTACTAGAGGAAATTGTCTTTCCTGAACATAAAAGGTTCTTTACTGAGACAATTTGCAGTTAGTTAAATTATATTTGTATGCTAATTAATACAAAGTTTCAGGATAGACTACCAGAAATGAGCAGGAAATTTCACTTAATTCAGAAGAGTGGGCTGCTATGGGGAATGACAAGCCTTTGAGCTAGTATTTGTCACCCACTATGTCTCTTGCTAATGGAAAAACTCAATCCAGTGGTAACACGTTCTTGTTCAGCTGAAACAGAATATTTATTCTGGATTGCAAAACAGATCATGTCTTTGAGCTATTTACAGTAGAGCGGACACACAAGAAAGTAATACTGACTAACTACTAGGCACGAATAACAAATAATATATGACAGTAATATTCTGGAGCACTATATTAAGCCTTGTTTTCAGCTTACAGTCAGTACTAGAATACGCAAATTGTACATCATTGATCAAGTGGTTGCAGCCAAAAGTATTTTTGTAAAAACTATTTTAAATAACAGAGATACAAATTTTCTTGGCCCAAGCTGTAAACTACTTATTTCAACATTAAGTGCATAGCAAGACATCTACTTTCATAAAACATCTTGTGAAGTATCAATTTTAGAAAATAGTGCCAGGAACTCCAGCTTTTCCAAAAATTTGGGTAATGGTTTATAAAACAGTAATCCAAGCAGAAATGCAAACTTCCTTTTTCCAGCCATTCCGAGTCTGAAATATATGATCAAAATATTATTTCGAGATGGATAAATCTGTCACAAGGTTTGCTCCTACAGAGTATCTCTTTATGATGAAACATTTAAGTCTTGTCTGGCTTAGTTTAATTTTGTTGTAACTGTTCTGCTCTATTTGCGAATTTGAATCCCATTGCACCTCTGAGATTATATTTTGGTGCTGTGTTTTGTATGTCTTTTGTCCGCACGGCTGCTAAATTTTTTTGCAGATGTCAGCATAACTCCATTACTAATTTTTAAAACATGAAAGGCTGAGAATCACAACAAAATGAACACAATGCATCATAATAAATATACTCACTTAAATCTAAACGAAATCACTTTATTAAGAAAATCATACTGTTTTCTTTGATATCACAAGTATGCCCAGCGTGCTGTGTATTAAAAGCATTATCACCTACTGTAATGTTGCAGATATCCCAAGTTTTGCATCTTATCTCTAACAACTTGGAAAACTCTACAGGTTTTTTGAGCATATGTATGCTGTCATTGTTAGGAACCTCACTAACTATTCAGTAGGACTCTTACTGGAGTTTTCTCACTCTGATACAGCAATCAGTTGTTTTTTCTTCCTAATCATTCCTTCAGTGTTCTGGAATCCTGATGCAACCGAGTCAAGCCCGCCTTGGGAAGTTGCTTTTTTTCCAAAGGAATCCAACATCTTTTTTATACTTGTATTAGTGCCTTCAGGAAACCTCAGGTTCAGCTTCTGGAGCTTTTTTGCTCCCTGGGATTGGGGATCGGCACACTAGAGTACAGAATGCTTGTAGGATTGAGCCAATCAACATTTAATAGAAGATTGAATGCATTGTGTAGCAGCAATGAAAGCAACATTGTCATCGTTTATTTATTGTTAAGGATAGTGCTGCATGAATTCTTTTTCTACAGGCAGATTGAAGAGGGAGATTGTCTTCTGATTGTGAGGGTACTTGAGATTTATCAGGATTTGAGCTAAACTACATTAAACGCCACTTTTTTTCCACTACTTACTGATATTCTTTGTTAAAATGCTGAACACACACAAAACTTTACATAGGCAATTGGAAAACATTTTGTAATTTTCTGTGGTACAGCGATAGACATCACTCACGCTGTTTAAATTACTATTACTGGTGTCCTATTATTTGTTTACAGTTTTATTGGAGCAACAAGACGAATGCAGATGTAGCAGCAGTACTAATTCCTTGGGATTCACAGATATCCTAATTAAATTATTTTCTTACTTTGTTTTCTGCAAGGGAAGTTTTTACTTGAAGAGGAGTGGTTTTATTCTTCTTTCTCCTATTTGTGAACTTCTGATAGTAACATAAAACATTAAATATTAGTCTTTAATTTTGAAGCTATAGTGAATCTGCTAAAGATATAAACAAGCATATTTAAATAGTTACTTTGCATAATTCATGTAACTGGAAAAAGATTCACTCTGGGTAGACGATTACTGTGTATTAACATCTTGCCTTAGGGCAGTTGAAATGGTTTTTAATGAGGTGTTACCAATCCCGAATATCTTTCATTTGCCACTTGACCCAACAATTTATTTTTTACTGGGACATCTTGACTTAAAATACTTAGCTTTATTATAGCGATTTCGTTAATCATATGCTATACTCAAACAGAATGTGTATTTGGCATAAAAGGTATTTATTAAATTAATCCGTATTTTTCTAAATAATAATAACTAGTACCCATAGAGTGAAATTCATCAGAATTTCCTGAGTATTCAGATCCAGAGCCTAAGAATCACCCTGCTAAATTAGTATTCAGGTCATGAAAACAACTAATGAGGCTTCAGACCTATAAAAGTCCACTCAAACAAACATCTGCCAGTGTTTTAGAGGATATTCTGGCCCTGGCATCAGCTATGACCTGAAGGGCAGAGCAATATGAACTTAACTAAGACAGTATTTCAGATAATTTGAAATCTAGGTACCATAGCAATAAAGAGAAGAAAAATGGTTCTTCCTCCAGCATGAAGACACAAATATCTGCTGCTCAGTCACACAGCAGCAGGCTGAGTAGGAACAGGATTTCCAAAGTTACTTTGTTCAATTATATGGGTCGGGTACTTGCACTATACTCTAACTAGAGTGATTGAGTACTCTGCACCTGGTTGTACTTGGCAGATGAAACGATGTTTCTGAAAGCCTTTGGCATAACAAATCTGTCAGTGGCTACGGTGTGAATTTTCTACACTAATTGCTCATATGAACACTTATCATGTGGTAAGAGTGTTTATGTCAAGGTAGTCCTGGGCAGTAATTCTGTAGGACAACTGGAGCTCTGTGAATTCACACCTTACTTTATTTCACATAAACTTCATAGAAACAAACCCTAAGAGTTAACATAGTATTGTGAGTTTGGAGCAGCAGGCAAAATTGCTTTCATCAGGATTATGGCAGAACATCCTTCACGCAGTTGGCTATCACATGCATGATAAGAGTTTGTATACATACTTGTAGTCAGCTTTTCTATCTGCTCTTACCGCTGCTGTTAGCTCCATAGCACAGAGCAACGCTTATAGTAAAACGTTTGGATACTGGAGTATATAGCCACACCAACGCAGGGCTTTTCTCAGGCTATTCTAATTTTAGACACAGTTCAGGCATCTTTAGAGCCTTCCTTACTGCCACACTGGTATTCCCATCGTGCCACATACACTGCTGTGGCACCAGCCTGGCTGCCAGCGTCGAGGCCATCAGCAACTGTAAATGACAGTTCAGGGGTCCAGTAATAAGATCCCTCAGTCTTATATAGCTGTCTTTGGCCCAGAATCAGTAGTCTAGAAAGGGGAAAGAGATATAACACAAATTAATTTATAAAGAAATTACAATGATCAAGAATAAGAGGTTGACCACAGCTTCGTTTCTTGCTGGAACATATGGTGCACAAATATAATTCATCTTAGTGAGTGGGAGGGGATACAGGGTAAGAGGGAATCTTTCTGGCATATATACCAATACAATGCCAGTTACTCTGCTGGAGTCTCTTTCTCCCTGTATATGTAATCTATGTTGAATTAATTTGTAGTTGGCTGAATTTCAAACACATCAGGTTCGTTTTCACGTATGTTGATGGGATTTTCTTTTGGATCAGTTTCTTATGGTAATTAGACCTCCATTTATGCTACATTGTAATGAGCTTTAGCAACTCTGCGTGTGCAGACCTGGTGGGAAATTGGCTGGATTTGCACAGTTTCAACTTTTGCAGTTGCCTGGTTTTGATACACTATAGCTTTTCCCGTTTCCCAAGTCATGGACATTCTTAAGTAGGGCTTTTTCTAATTTTTCAAAGGAAGGGATTTTTTTGTTGAGGAATATAAAGCCCAATGCATTAACTTGCATTTTAAAGGAATGAGGAGTGTTCTTAGCTGGGAGACTTATTGGTTCTTCAGATCTTCAATGGCTAAGTTAAAAAAAGTAAATGGGATGGGGTTTTTTTATGGCTTCCAGTCAAGCCTCTACTTGGAGGAGAAGTACTAGATATCTAAAGTAGACTGTTCTATATTTGAGTAAGAAGAGAATAATGCAAGCAAATCTTAAATGTCTTTCTTTTTAGCAGAATAGAGACACGGGTTTTTTGAATTTAAACGAATTTCCACATCAACTGCTTTGCTGATCTGTTCAATACCTGAAGACCATCTGATTTTTAAAAGCATTAATCACTGATAACTTGCTTTTATTATATTGGGAGCCAAAGGATGTTTCATGCACTTGAAAATCAAGACATCTATTTGTATGTCTGTCCTGGTTTCGGCTGGGATAGAGTTAATTTTCTTCCTAGCAGCTGGTACAGTGCTGTGTTTTGGATTTAGGATGAGAATCATGTTGATAACACGCTGATGTTTTAGTTGTTGCTAAGCAGTGCTTACACTAGTCAAGGACTTTTCAGCTTCCCACGCTCTACCGACTGAGCAGGCTGGAGGTGCACAAGAAGCTGGGAGGGGGCACAGCCAGGACAGCTGCCCCAAACTGGTCAAAGGGACATTCCATACCATGGGACATCATGCTCAGTACAGAAACTGGGGGAAAGCTGGCCGGGGGGGCCGCTGCTCAGGGACTGGCTAGGCATCGGTCAGTGGGTGGTGAGCAATTGCACTGTGCATCACTTGCTTTGTGTATTATTATTATTATTACATTATTATTGTTATTATTGTTATTATTTCAATTATTAAACTGTTTTTATCTCAACCCACGAGTTTTCTCACTTTTACTCTTCTAATCCTCTCCCCCATCCCACCGGGGGGTGGGGTGGGAAGTGAGCAAGCAGCTGTGTGGTACTCAGTTGCCAACTGAGGTTAAACCACAACAAAGTCTAAACATGCAGTAGGACTATCTCTTCAGTTGGCTATTTTTTAAAAACTTGTATTTCAGTGCCCCTATGGAAGTAAGATATGTGAAAACTGATACACTCACAGTATTATAAACAGAAAGGCTTATAAAATAAAAACAAAATCCAAGTTTACTCAAATGTAATATATATTTAACATACAGACCATATATAAGTATATCTTTCCTGGAATGTAGTGGGAACTTTCTACTTTTTGCTTTATTGCTCACTGGTGAGTGGTTGAATGTGAGCCCTTTTCCTGAGTTTTCCTGATAATTCAGGTTGTATGATTCAAACCCAGTGAAAGCAGCGGTCAGTGGACTTTGCTTCAGAGCCATCTGGCAGAAGGAGTATTGGACAATAAACCACAGTTGGGGAATGCCTGTAGCTTTATATAGGCATATGAGAGAACAGAGGTGGATTCCTGTGAATTCGAAGGCAGCTAATGACAATTCCTCCTAAAAAGTCACTGTAGAGAAATAGAGCTCCTTTTCTTTTTCCCCACCGCCAAGGGGTCTTGGCTGGTCAATGAGAACAGACAAGCTATTGTTTCTTCACAACAAGGTAAAATTATTGCTAAAAGAACTCTTTTTTGTGAGTATTGTATGTGCCACATGCTCTTTGACACTCCTGAGGTATAAAGATAGGCTCAATCCAAAAAGCTGAGAAAAACATGGATATTTAAACTTTTCCTATCACAAGTGCCGGGGCAAGCGTGACCTTTGTGGAGCAGATAGGCTGCCTGCATCTCTCTGCAAGCAGAGCCATAGTAGCAGTTCATACCACACTCGGGCTATCAGCATGTCTGCCTATGATTTTGTTGGCAGAAACAGTCTTGCTCTGCCCATGCTCCAAGCTAAGCAGAGCAACATGAGCACGGCCAGTACATGCCGAACCTCGGTGGTAACACTGGGCCCAAGCTAATGTACCCTGGCTTTTAAAAGGCTGTATTAAGTCAGTTCAGCATCATATTAAAAATGGTCAGAGGTTTTTTTAGTCATCTAGCTAAGCAGGGGCAAAGCAAGCATGTTTCTGCCTGTGAAATGCCTTCTACTTACCGTCTATTTAACACAACCACCTCAGCTGAGTTTGGCACTTGAAAGCTTTTTTCTTCAGGAGCCTGAGGCAGTAGCTGTAATTGCCAGCTTGTAAGTAGCTTCTTCAAAACAAAACCTTATTTATTCTTTCTTCCACACAGCATAAGTGTTAATGATGCAGAAGTTAAGAGCAATTGTACGTTTTCCCCTTTACAACTACCTTCATTTTCCCTTATAACAGTAAAAGTTTACGTTTATAAATACAAGTTTCTTTCAAGCAACTAGCTTCCATTTCCTTTTGAAAACCAGAATCTTTCTCTCTCTAAATATTTTTGCATAGCAAAAATACTCATATTACCTACTGAAATACCTTAACATATTGAGTATTTCACTTTTTGTGGTGAAAAAAAAAATAATCTAGGAGACATGGCTTAGACTGTTCCCATTTCTCAAAAGAAGTTTGCAATAAATATTTGTCTTAACCTGAGGCACTGTTGCTAATATTCAAACTTGGGCTTTTCAGCTTCACATACTTCCAGAGCATGTCTTTAAGATAAGAATGGACTCCCATTCTCAACAAATCCATGTACCACACAGAAATATATTTTTATATGTATAATTATCAATAGGATAATTATGAACTTCACTTTCCAAACCATTTGTTTATTCAGTCATTATGGTCCGAATCTATGGCATTGGAACATGCCTAAAACCCTTCCTCCTCACTTACTTAAGTGAAATAATATGCGTAGTACAGATAGGCTTGTAGAATTTCTCAAAGGTATTTGCAAGATGTCGTCACATGTGAGTACTGAACAACTACATTATGATGAGAATTATATCAGCATTGCCTATTATGTAATCAGTAGTGGGGAAACTATGCCGTATATTCTGTTAAGTGTTGCAATGATCATGAAACAGGAGAAGGAGGACTGAACCTGAGCTCCCCAAATAAAGGAAAAAAAAAATCAGTAAACAAAATAATACACAAAAGATTTGTTTATTTGTGATAAAGCTTGCGTGCTTTACCACAGTGAAAATTGTAGGCTACACAAAGAATGAGCACTGGATAAATAATAAGCATTGGCCTTTAATGGAGCATTTTAGGAGGCTGGGTGGTCAATGCAGTAGAAGCATTTGTTGGCTCTGGGAACCCATCCAACTTCAGACTCTGGTCAAATACAAAGACAACTGAAATCCCAGTATTTTCTAAATTTAGCCTTTTAGGAAATCAGACCCCCGATATATACTTGAATATGTCATTCCTTGGGGAAACAAAAAAGCATCCTTGCCTACTATATCCAGCTTTTCAGCTGTGTTGTTCTTGCAGTGTTTTAACTAAATCAATGTGAAATGGAGAAAATTTGCAGCATTTAGTTGAATGATTTAATTTTTAGAGCAGGAGAAAAAAATCACTAATGCTCAGAAAGTGGTAAGACATTCATAGTGTGAACTTTCTCAACAGAACTTGCTGCATACTCACACATGGTCAAGAATCTAGAGAATAGAAATGTGTAAAACAATTTGCAACTGCACATTGCACCAGAATTCAAAGAAAAAAAGAAAAAAATCAGAGTAAGTGGTCATGCATATAAGTGAGTCTTACCATAAATAAATAAAAGATTTAAGTACGTTGTTTTAGTATGCTTAATTGTTTTGCTAAACTGACACACTAATGACTGTTGTCTTTGCATGAAGAAAACCCTGAGTGTGAAGTAAGACTTCAAAGAAAAAATTGAAAATACTACTCTTGGCTATCTGATTTCAAGGGACCTTACAGCTGGGTGTGATGTACTGTACAACTAAATCTCTTAAAATGTCTTATTCATTGCTTGTCTGCCATCTAATCCAATAATCTCTTAAACCACCTAACAAAGTATCAGTTCCTTTGCTATATGTACATGTATGTAGCTGTAAGCATGCACGTTCTGCTGCCCCATTCATAATCTACCCCTCTCCATAGCTGTTCTTACGTGTCATACTCATCCGTCTGCTTTAACGACACAGTCCAAATGGGACAGTGTTGTTCCATGCCTGCCTTTTAGGAGCATCACTGAACAGATGAGGAAAAGATGCTATGTTATGAACACAGGAGCCACGTAATAGTCCTACGTGTTTTCCTTTAAATAAATGTAGCTACAGATGTGCCCTTGGTTTTCCACATAAGGACAATAATCACTGGCATGGGACCATAGCAGTGAGAGAGATTGGTCTCAGTTGACGGGACTTTTGCCAAATTAATACAGGACTCTTGATTCTTCTCCTCCTGGCCTTTGCCATTTTCTTGCAGATTCATCAAGTTATTGAACATCCCCATCTCTAAACTGCTTGTGGTTGCTGGACACCAGCTGTGATCGTTGTGAGAACCTGGGTGCCCCAGCCATGCAGTGTCTCACCGACTGCTGGTGGAGACCAAGTTGTGAATCCCTTTTGTATCCTAAATCAGTAGCTTACTTCAGACCACACCTGTATACATAAATTTCTCCTGCAAAAAAATAAACTGTTCCAGGATCCCTCACACTGAGGGAACGCAAGGATATGGATCTGAGAAAAATCCAGGACAGTGCGCACATTTACCTGTTCACCGACTACCTCCACCCAGGGAAGAACGGAGAGAACCCCAGTTGCCTGAGGACATAAGGGGACCTGCAGTGTCTCACCTGTGTCAACTAAATCTTCATAACTTTCCAGCAGATAGGAACAAGCTGTGGCCTACCACCACCCGGTCTAAGGGGCTTTATTCTTCCAAGGATAAATTGATATATGTTTGAATAGCAGTCCTAGAAAGTACTTGTAAATGGACAATGATAGCTAGTTTTCTCAGTGCCAGTTCTAATTTAAGAACCTCCTAATAAAGGACCATTTCAAAAAGCTTTTTTTAATAATGGTAAACTTCATTGTAGGTGGGATTATACATACAGAGCTGACTAATTGCAGAATCTGGTCTATAGACATTACTAAGGAAAAGAAGATGAGATAAATATATGTAGCGTGTACTAAGTATATAAAACTGTTTGAAACAGAGTAGATTGCAAACTACTGAAGGCTGATTTAAAGCAGTTTGCCTAAATTTACTTTGGCTGTCTTGCAAAGAGATTTTAATTTCATAATCACGTATACTTTATCCAGTGTACCTTTTTTTTTTTCCCCCAATGACATTGGATGAACACAGAAAGGAACAGAATTAAAGTTTGGAAAAATTTAAATCTAGCATGTCTTACATTTCCAGAGTTTCCTTTGGCAACCTAAATATTATTTTAACTTGTGGTGTGATTATATATTGGCTCACATAGGGGAACTGCAGAACTCTGCCTGCTGAGCATCATTAAGCACTTTGGTGCTCGGTGGGAGTTTGTTCATTAGGAAGAGCGTGTTATGAATTTCACTCTGTGTGCATCTTTGTCTGTGAAAGAGAGGGAGGGAGAGCAAGGCAATGAGAAGGAAATATAAGATAAATAATTTACACATACAAAATAACTAAATATTAATACTCCTGTTTAAAAGAAGCAGAAAACTATCGTGCAGAAGAAAAAAGCATCAATGTGAGGGCTATGAAAGAAGTCTCCTGAAACCTGTTGCTGCTACTGTTTGGAAACTTGCATTATTTCCTCAGGTTTAATCTGGTTGGCAAAGATCCACCAGTCTGCCATATTTTGCCTTTTGGTTTATCATTTCATTTTAGGTATTTGGCTCATTTTTTTTAATCTTGAGACATATAAAGGTAAAATTATATAATTTATTAAAATAAGTTACCCATACTTATAAATTAATTTTACTAGCAAGAAAGAGAAGACTTAAACTGTAAAGACTTAAAATCTTAAGATCACATGATTTTTGATCTTGAATCAAAATTTTTCACAGCTGAGAATAATATATAAGATTATTCCTTTATTTCATTTTATGTGTCGATTACCAGGTATCAAAGACTATGGGGTCAGGGAGCGGGATGTTGAAGTTCCTGAAAAAGGGTATGTTTTGTAAGATATGCAAAATGTCTTTGATTTTTCACTGGAGTATTTAAAAAAAAAAAAATCAGTGGCTTAATTTTATATTCACATTGGCTTTATTCTAATGTCTCGTAATTCTGTTGGCTTCTCAGATGTATCTGTTTGTTTATATCCGCATGGATGTGGAGAAAAATCAGACTCACTGTTTTGCAAATGGTTTTTCAATACCAATGCAGCGTACCCGCTCAGCATAAGTGACATCCGTAAGATTTTCAAACATATTTATTTTAACTTAATATGGTATGTATACATAAGATAGCATTTTTGCCTTTCTGTGTACATTAAAAGCAAAGAAACAATTATTGAAGGAGGAGAGAAATGTGAAAAACAGATATTATCTGTTCCTTTAAATTATGTCTCTAAATATTTTTTCTCTATGAAAGTGGCAAGAGCTTAAGCAACTCCTGCTGTCTTGTTCGACATCCACTACTGCCCATCTGCCTATTGATTGGTAGGAAACTCCAAATGGGAATTTCATCTCATTAATCATGTCACATCACAGGGATTAGGACAAAAAAAATCCTTTATGCTTCACAGCAGCCATCTAATGCCCAGTAAGACAAGTGAATGAATATGATATGGATAGAATATCTTCCCACTAATTAAAGGTCATCTGCTAAAAACTGTGAGTCAGACTTGCTCAGAATGTGCTGCAATCTAAGTCTGCACATACTCAAGCTTTGCAAAATGAGAGGAACAGTAAATATGTATTTATAATTCAAATGTTAGCGTAGCTCGAGAATAAAACCCATCCATTACAGAACACTTTAGTGACAATACTTGCAATAGTGGTTCTCCCTGAATAGTTACTTGCAAAACCCAGTTCCATTGATTCTCTCTTATTCCCCCTCACATCATCATTAATATCCATCCACATGGCATTTCCCCACCGATACGCTCTGTAATCCTCTTACAGCACCACCAAAATTGTTACTGTTCTACTCATAACCCACATAATTTGCATTAGAAGATACTAGGATTTTTCTAAGCCTGTTTGGTACAGTAACGAGCAAGAAAAAGCAATTAAAATTGCTAAGATGCGACTGAGCAGGTGAGGTGAGGTTTCCTTACAGTTAGGGCACTATGGCAGATGAGAGGGACACACACAGCCTTGGAAGAAAGCCAACTTATTAATGGAATTTGACCATGCAAAACTTGTTGAAATCCCTCTAGAACATCAAATGCCACATTATAATATCTTTACTGAGGTCTCTGCCATTCCCAGGAAGTCTTTAATTCCCTTCTCAGAGTATGATTTTTTTTCAGTAATACTTTCCAAGCAAGATTTGTGGGATGTATTTTGGTTTGCATTTGTATTTTGCTTTGTCTCTGTAATGAAAGCTCTCATCAGTTAAAAGCAGGTAGGTGGGTTCTGTGTTTGTTGTTGGAAAGAAACCTTCAGGGAATTAAGGTTTATTTTGACAGAACTAAACAAGTAATTATTTTTTGCTTTTAAGTTAATAAACAATTCTTAAGTCATAGATATTTTGTCCCTGAAATCATTGCTTATGATATTGTATTTAAAATCTTACAGGTCATTTTAGTCATGCTAATGACTTGAAGTGAAGGTTAGATGATAACACAGATACAGTTTTGATTAAGAGACTCGCTAATGTGATAAGGTAACATAAGTAGTCTCTCTTTCTAAAGCAAGCAGAATAATACTGCACGCTGCCGGTGCAAAGACTGTCAAGATATGGATATTCTTATGATTTAGTATTTGTATTTTGAAAGTTTATGAGCCTGCAATTAGTTTGCACCATTTTCTAAGATTCTAGCAAGTGATCCTATCTCTGACTGTGTTATCCTGAAGAGAGAAATTCCTTACCAATGTTTACAATCATTAGTTTTACAAAGATCATGATATTAGCAGAAAGATCCGAATTGTTCCATTGACCTCCACGCTTAGAGGAAGTCCATGCTGAAGCCTATATTAAGTGAGAAATAAAAGCATCCATATTTTTGAAACTTCCAAATCTCTAAGTAAAAGGCAGGGGATGAAGACAAATATTTTACTATTAGCTGCATTCCTCTGCTGAGTAGACTTAAATATGCTTCACTTTTTTTTTTTCCAGACTTGTATAATTTAATAATGAAAACTACAGTGGTCAACGACTAAGTTACCTGTTTCTTGGCTATAGTTAAGTTTGCAGGCCATTTCTTAGCCACTAGTATTTTTCAGCCTACTGTTGATATAATAGACTGTATTGTCCACATTTGTAGCAGACGATGGTGTATTACTAGTCTACTGTGTATGTGCGTAACTGTAAATTTAAAAAAAAAAAGACACCACAAAAAAGCAACACCACTCTCAATGTTCTCAGTAGATCTCATAGCTGATACTGTTATTGTAAAAAAATATCAAGGCAGATACTATAACTGTCCAGTTGTTGGAAGTACTTGAGTAGTCAGATACACTACTGTAAAGCACAGTTACCAAATGCATATTTATTTAAATGAAAATAGAATTGCTTACACTGAATCAGCTCAGACAATAACATATTGGTGAATAGTTGTCCTGCTGCAGTGTTTGTGCATGCTAATTGTCTAAACAAATTTAATCTATTTTAGTATAGAAACAATCTACAATGACGTCTTCAGGTTCCAAAACCAACTGAGATGGTAATAACAACTTCTCTACTTTACCAAGTGTCTTCTATATGTTGTTTTCTTTTCCTCCATAGACCTATATATGTACATGCATGTATATGCATGATATTCCTCCTGTATGACTTTAGAATGTTACATTATATATCATCACCACATGCTTCTCCAACATGCTTGGATGTTTAACTCTGCTAGAGACCTTTTTTGAAGAGCTATTAGAAAAACCAGCAGTAAAAGTATGCCTTCCCATTCTAGATGGAAATGAAACCAACACTGCAGTCAGAGCAAGCGCACCCAGCTGATGTTGCTTATTCCACTGGTTTGGGAGAGTCCTGGTTTCCTCCCTGCTCTCTGCCATCTCTTTTTGTCGCTCCTTTCACCAGTCTGATTTGCCTCATCTACAGCACGCTTCTATCCCAGCTTTACTTACAAGACATCCTGTGCTGCCTCTTCTGCCAGCCTGTAAGCCACTCTCTAACAAGTCCACTTATCAGATCTGGTTTCCCTTCAGCTGAGTAGCGCCAAGCCCTCACCTGACACCAGCCCTCTTTTATTTTAATCAAACAAGCTCCACCCTCTCCTCTTTCTCTAACTGGTGCCCAGTTTACCCCTTCAATTCCTGCTTTCCCTTTCCATTCACGTGCTGATTCTTTCTGTATTTTTTCCCTCTTCTCTTCATTCAGGCCCAGATTTACCAGATTACTTAATCAAGTGTTTTCTGACCCTTCCTATTATTCTGCTTTTCACCCCTCTGCATTTGTAGCAGATCAGATGCCCTCTCCATTCAGAAACCACGGCTATTAGTAATAGGGTCACCGATTCCAAAGGAGATCCAGGCTCCCTGTGCTTTTCTCCTATAGCTGCTTCCACCCTGGCCTGGAGAAGCTAAGAAGAGTATTACACAAGGGATTATCCATAAATGTCAGCTTCTCAGAGATTTTCTGAGGATGAATGAGGATGTGCAGGGAAAATAACAATTAAAAAAAAATCATATAATTTATTTTTTTAAGCTTTTTAGGTCACGTCTTTATACAGGTATACAGCTTCATGTTAAATGCCCAAACTGGCTCAGAACGAGCTGATATGTCAATACAGCATAGCAGAGAATTACTTAGGATATCACCAGCAGCTGTTGAGCGCATCATTACGGTGTTCTGGCAGGGCTAGGTAGTGTGAGTGGAGAATATGGACATAACTATGCAGTAGGGATCATCCTCTGGCACTCACGTGCCGTTGTCTGCACTCTTTCTACTCTTCACAGTTGAGCCCAACAGGTTCCTAAAACAGAAGGTCTTTGCAATGTACTGTGTGATGCAGTTACATATCCTTGCAGGCTTTGAATTTTGATCTTATAAAGCTGTCAATACTATTTACTTCTTTATGTAGTGACAGGCAATCACCTCAAGTCTGACAAATATTGAGTAATCTATTCAACCTCTTGCCATTCAGAGGGAAGCTGACAAATCTTTCTTCTTGGCTATCTTGTTTGTAACAACTTTGGTGACCAAAGAACAGCGCTTTTTCTTCAGACAGCAGAAATCTTCATCCCAAACTTCCTATGACATTCAGCAAGCAAGTCAACCCATGTGCAGGAGCCCTTACAGTTGCAAGTGGCATAATTCCCATTCTTATTTTCAAACAATTATTTTACATTCATCTTACAGTGAGAGAAGAGCCATAAAATAGGTTTGATATACTTGAACATTATAGTTTGGTACAGCATTCAGCAAAACAGATTTGAATGAATTGTGAGGCATTTCTGTTACCTTCGTTACACTTCAATACGGTTGAAAGCAGAGAAAGTGCCAAAACCAGCTGCTTTGATGTCAAGATAAAAACATCCTGAATCTGCCCAGCAGGATAAGGAAAGCACATTTTGTGTGTTGCTTACACTCTCATTTGCTCCTTGCCAAAAAATAGTGTGTTAAAAGTTATTAAACTTTTTACTTTTTTAACTCACAGATTGCGTTTGGTGTTTATAACCCTTACAACCTGGTTCTGGTTAAAGGCACGCTATGATGGTACATGCCACTATGTACCACTATATAGTGCATAGTGCCACAGCCATAAAGTGTGCGGGCACGGGCCGGGCAGTCCTCTGATTTGTGCCCTGAACGTGTGAGTTGGGGAGGGACAGCAGTACCTGCTGAGAGCCACGGGGAAGCATGGAGCGGAGCAGGTGTGTTGGTGTGCAAGTGCCTTGCGGGCCAGGTAGCCACTGGCTTCTGCATCTGCGTATGCGGGGAGCCTCGAGCAGGGAAGGGGGTACGCACCCAGCAGGTGGGCATGGCCCAAGCTCGCTGCCGGGAGCAGGCTCGTCCCCTTGGCTCTCGCTCTGATGGCTGCAATATGCTGCCCTCGCTTACTGGCTCCTGCACCACACACGGGTGGGAGTAGCTGCTCAAGAACAGCTTCCCAGGGAGCAGGAACGCACTGTAGCCCATCCTAATAAAGAAGCTTAATGAAAGCTTCTGGTGCCTGAAACGTGGGTTATCAAAAGGAGTGGAATGTGGGTAGTTGAGCCATCTTTTTTGAAAAAGGAAGAAAATAACTTGCGGGTTTAAATACTCTTTTTCTTAATGCCTCTAAACCTGTACATGCGTTGGCGTTCAGACTTCTGCTACCTGGCCTGTGTTTGTTAGTTTTCTTCACGTTAATACACAATTTTGGTACTATTTTAAATAAGAACAGTTCTCTTTCATTTAAATTATGGGAGAATCCAAAGAAGAGAGGATGCTAGTGAGGTGGGAACAATCCCTCTAGATACGTGGTTCATGGCATATATTGATTTCTAGTGGTTTATGGTAAGCAAAAGTTTAACAACCATAATTTTATGAAAATGACAATCGAAGAGGACATCTGGTGAGAATTCATTTATGCCTTTTTACATTTTTAACAACCTGGCTATTTTTACTCTTCTCATCCTCTCAAAGGGAGTACAATGTAATGAAGCATGGAGCTGGAACTAGGCCACACCTCAGCCGGAAAATGTCAAATTCTATTATGCCATTCTCAAAAGCATAAATCATAGCTGCACATTTTTAAAGGTATAAATGAGGGAGGGAACAATATAAAACATTTATCTGAATTCATGCAATGTATTTATAGTACAGAATGGTAGAGTATGGGTTATTATTTATGTAATATAGAAATATACCAAATATTTAAAGGTTGAAATCTGTAATACATAGCACCTTATCTTTGCTGAGGAATCCCTTTGAACGTTGTTCACTTTCTTGCATTTAATTTTTCTGGTTGTCAGCTAACAAACTAACCTGCTTAATGTCAGGAACTACTAGTTACTTTGTGGCCTGAAACCCTTATTTTATATATGAAATATTTTTAATGGTCTAAGTTTAAAAAACATACTTGACTAGTATAATATCCAGGGTTCCACATTTCAATTTTTTTTGTATTAAATTGTACCTTTCACATATTCTTTCTCATGTTTCTTTGGTTAAATTATGTATGGGGAGGAAGTATTTGTCTTTTTGGCAGCAGCAATACCACAGTTCATAACCATTCAAATAAATAAATAGCATTTACCAAGCACTTAGGAGGAGGATGGAAGATTGTTAAACTCACTTGCTCACTCCCACTCTTCCGGTTTTCTTCAATATTCCTTTTATTCCAAGAGGTTTAAATTACCTAAGTCTGACTCTACACACAATAAATTTGTCTTTCTGGAGATGTTCTATACCTCTCAATTCTGTAACACAATTTTTAAATGTTTTTAGTATATTATGACATTCATACATGTGACTAGATGACATTTATGGGGACTGCTGATATGCTACAAGAGCATGTGGTTATATACCTCTGTAAGAGTTTTTTATCTGCCATTCAGCCTGTAGTAGATGAGGATCTTAGGCTGAGTATTTAAAATACAGGCTTGTACAATATAAGGCTACTGGCCTCTCTGAACTCCTTTGTCTAGCCATGTTCCAAAATACATATTAGGCTGATTATAGTGATTATGGTATATTTACTGTGTAACAAATAGGCCACATTCATCATTATGTAAGTGACTAAAAGGTGGCATGGACCCAAACTCAATCTCACTGCTACCCCCTGAAAGCTCTTACTGTACTAAAACAGTTATTGTACAAATCAATTTATTTATTATCTAGTAAATATGTTCTTAATTTGAACTACAGCTTCTATACTTCTACAGTTTTTGAGATCCTGGTTAAAGCTATTCAGAGACAAATAAGTCAGTTGAAAACCATCTGTAAGAGCCATTAGCAGAACAGAATTGTATGGATTTTCTGAGGTACATTTTGTTTTGTGCAGATTCTTCTATCTTATGTGTAACGGTCTTATCACAGCATCCTCAGGTATATGAACAACACCTCTGGGATATTATTTCTTCTTATGTCCTTTATTCAGAGAGATCTTGTGCAGTTGAACTTTAAGTTTCAAGAAGAGGATTTATTTCTGAATTAGACTGGGGGGGGTGTCAGGATCTTGTCTAATGAATATCCATATTGTTACGTCTATCTGTGATACATAAGAAATGTAAACCTGGAATAGTGTGGTGCAGTCCGTGGTGCTCTTCAGTTCCTAAAGGCATTTGTTCCCTTGGACCTGGCTCAGTACAGCCAATTTTTAGTTGTTTAGTAGAAGCTAAACTGCCACTGTGTCGGAGGAGCAGAGATGACAATTACATCTACTGCTTTGACCAACATTCCTGGCGTCATGGACCCGCACCAAGAAGTAGTCTGAAGATAAGGGACAAACCTTTGAATCTGATACAGATCTTATTTAAACCCAGACTGGAAAGTGGAGGGCGGGTTGAATATACTACTGAGCCTGTTTTGCTGAGGACATGCATTACAGAATTTAGCATCTGCTGGTGTTTCCCAGCTGCTGAAAGCATGTGTTGCATTGCTGGAGGCCATCCGAGAAGTGATAGAGGTTTCTATTGTCACATCAATAGATTCATTTGAAATTCCTAATCTTGTATTTGAAGGTGAAAGCGGTGCAGACTGTTTCCTCAGAACTGCCTTCGATAATGCTTGGATGGGATGGGGCAAGAAGGCAAAGCGAATTTGCTCTACTCAGTGATATACATATCAATTAGTATCTATGTATTAACTATATGAACTTTTCATTTTCTTCACTGAGAAGCCCATGTAGTTTTTTACCACTTTTTAGAGAAAGATCTTGAACCAAATAATGATAATGCTATTTAACGTCATTGTGTATCGTATGTTTCCAGCTTATATCTAAACAATGTTCTTGTGCAGTAGATGTTTTAGTGTTAGACATTTGACATCTCATCTGCCATTCTGTTCTCTTATTGATTTATTCTCCTTGGCTTTAAACAGTCTGCCTGAAGTCACTGCAGATTGGATCAAAAGAGGAGCAGTCAGCTAAATTAGAAGGAGGTTAAGAAGCTGTTCTTAAGAGTTACTCTTAAGAGTTCTTAAGCTATTCTTAAAAGTTTAAGAAGCTATTGTTAGGCTGAAGGGTGGCAAGAAGTAGTTGAAGATTTAAATTTGAAGGCAAATAGTTTCAGAATATTATGGTTTGTCATGTGCAGTATCAGCAGCGATTTCCTTTCCTTCCTGACCACTTCTGCGTGCATACGGCACATATCCACTTTAGTTTGGGCAACCCAGCTGTGTGTGACAGTCACTCTGTAAAACATATAAGGAATCAATCTAGCTTTAAAAAAATGCTGAGGAATTTGGGGAAGGAAAAAAAAAAAAGAAGTTAGGGCAGTTCCCTGACGAAGCTGAGTATACCTCTGCAGCAAGGGACACAGCTCAGGACAGCAGAGGAAGGCTCTGTCAGCCGGCGCTTTGGAAGGTGGAAGCCTGAGCTGCCTTCATCCTTCACTATCTGCCATGAAATCCAACCTGCCTGCGACAGGGAGCTCAGGCTGACAGAGGATGCCTTTCCTTTGCCTCCAGATGTTCTTTAAAGAGTTAGGGCAGGAGCAGTGTTCTCTGTTGCCTAGCATGCTCCTGGCATCAGTGCCTGCTTCTCAGGACACAGGAGGAAAGCAAAGAGCACCACCGCAGAAGATAACTAGCACACTTCTCAGCCAGCTTTTAGCAGTCAGTGAAGTGTTAATGTTCAGTGTCTTTTGCTCTGCCCTAGATAGACATGCTACTGCTAATTTTCCGCTATCCTCTAACACTTAGTTTAGAACTCGGCAGAAACTGGGTTTTTTAGTGTTTGAGTAGACATTTGGCAACTTGTGAAGTGTCAGATGAGTACTGGTGAATTTGAGAACGAGGGTGAACATTTGTGTCAGGGAAGAAAAAATCTTCACAGCAGAAAGCACGCTCTAACCTGAGACTGGAGGTACCTGAAATAAAGTAGCTATAAACTAGTCTATTCTAATTCCATTAAAAGCCAAATCCCTGCACTGCTGACACTTTACAGACTCGAGCAGCAAATATTGAAATCTAGCTTCAAGGGACTAGCTGCACACTTGAGATTTAATCAATATAAACCTAATATGGTAAAGGTTTAAACCGTGGCCTAAACATAATATACCATGAGAGAATATGGCTGAAAAGTCCTATCTGAAAGTGCCAGCAAGGCAGAGGGACCGGTATCTAGGTTTCAGCAGAGTTCCAGACTTCTCTGCTGGTCTGGAAGTTCCTGCTCTGGAGAGGAGCCACGGCCTCCTGTCCGCCTGGGTGTCCAGTCTAACACCAAAGCTTCTGCAGTAAAGGGCGCGTGAGGGTCCTCCTGCGTTGTTGCCTGGGGGCAGTGTCCATGCAGAGTCCCTGCTGCGGTGCCTTGTGCTGCAGAGAAAGGCACAGGTGCAAGTGCTCAGTTTTCCTGCTTTTTTTAACGCCATTGGGACATAGTCATTTCCCTATAGATTCTCATCTAAATGATAAAAGACTTGGTAAATCTAAAATATTACTCACTGGACTATTGTTACGGAATTTTCCTATTAGATTTATCACTGCTTCTATTAATTCCATTTAGTCTATTAATTTACCCTCTATTAATTTATCGCAGCTTTCTGGGTTGGGGTTTTTTTTTGCCCTCATCCGCGAAGTGCTCAATGTTGACAGTGACGGAAACCTCACAGGAAGCATTGACAAGGTCTGAAAAATAATTTTGGAGCCCTTGTGTTGCTAAGGAAGTTTCATCAGTAGAACCAACGATTTGAGATTGTTTTCTCAGCAGTGCATGAGATAAATGAGAACTATTTCCAGATTCAGTAATTTTGAAATCTGAAGGAAAGATCTTATCAGTTTGCTGGCCACCCTGAATGGAATACATCAAGAAAGATTAATAGGAAACAGGGATACCTGTTTTGTTTTCTAGCAAAAAAAGCTCTGCAAAAGTATGTTAAGTCACTGTTTTTACGTACTTCATTCTGCATTAAATATAAAATCTAAGCATTATTTTATGTAACTAGTTTTTCATTATACACTGCTAGGATAAGCAAATTGTTTTATGAAAAGAAAAATAGGTAAAATTTATTAAATCATAAAAGAAGACCCTGTATGAGGTCTGAAATGCTGGACTATTTAACATATGCTTGGGTATCTTCCACATTTTTCCCAGTGGATAAAGGAATCTCTCAGGAAAACTTTATTCACACAATTTTAACCTAAGATGCAGCTGTATGAGATGTATAATGGAATTTTCTTTTCCACCAGCTGCAAAATTGGACTGTTTTGAGAGTCACCATCCTCAAATATATGACAAATATATTTAACGGACTAATAAATACAAATAATGTGAACCCCAAAGCCTATGTCTAAATACAAACAAACGTCAGCCTTTGTTTGTTGAGGCTTTTCCCTATCTATAGCAAACCTTGATTATATTTATTAAATATGAAGTATTCCACTTCCATAGGAGTAGGACTGGGACCATGGAGCAATAGTGGCAGGTGATATTTTACCGTAGCTGCAGCATGCTTGAACCATCCAAGGGGAATACATGACACGTATCTGTGTAGCTCAATTTAATGCGCCTGGTTAGACAAGCACAAATGTTCATGTGCAGTGCATTTGCAGCATGTAGACATTTGTGTTACAGTATACTACACATAATATATTTGGAAGCTAATAGGAGTGTATGAAATCTTTTAAATAGATCATTAAAATGTGTAGAATACTTTTTAAGCAGAAAAAAGAAATCTGCATTTTTTTAAGATCGTCAGTTTAACTAAGCTACCACTAAACAAAAGCATATTTAGGTAATGATAGCTGTTGAATAATGACATCTGTTCTTCAAAGAAGAACCTATAATTTTTATTAGAATTATAATCTTCTTTAATTTTAACTTCAAATCTTGTGTGTATACAATACTATCAGTCATAATCCGATTGTAACAGTAATTAATCTGGCGTGTTATTCAGCATTTAGAGATTTTAAAGGTACATTTGTCTGAGTTACAAATAAAACCTCTCCAGGTTAAAAGTGTTGTATTCATATCATGTGGATCTGGTTTGAAGATTTCTGGTGAAGGAAGGAGGGAGCTATTTGTTTTCCTTTGCCAATAAAAATAGATCATATCCATTTTTGGACTCTGAACCCAATCTACGTTTCTAATTCTCAGACAGTGACTATGACTCACTGAATATATTTCTAAAGTCTGAGCTTCAAGAACATAAAGATACTGGCCAGCTCCTCAGCTGGTGTAAAACAGCATAACTTCTCTGATCTTTGTTAAGCTGGCCTTATGCAAGACCTCTCATGCTTTTAGGCATTTCTGTTTTCTGATGCTTTGATTTTCCTTTGCTTTTTCTCACCTCTCTGGAATAGTTTCAGACTATCAATCCACAAACGTCTGAGTTATTTTGGGGGCCAGCTCATTTGTTACTGACTTTTTTCCCCCCCATGGGACAATATAACGTAGGGTCTAAGTGTTGATGTGCTTTTATATAGAATAGTTAAGCTGATCAAAGCACTCCAAATGTGCTCTATGCAAAAAAATTCCTATAAATCACAAAGCAGGACTTAATCTGTGTCCTCCTTTAGCTTTTTTCTACTCCTATAGTGTAGGTGTGGTTTTTCTCATACACATTTCTGTCATGTGGTATCTATTTCCATAAACATGTGTATTTTATTTCATATGAATGGACTTGGTGTATGAATTCTTATATATAAACTAGTCTACAGAAAACTAAATAGGAGGTTACGGTAATTAACATGACAGTCGATGGCTGTTTCCTCTTTTTGGTTACAGAAGAAATGTCCGAGTCTGCCGTGTGTTGGAGCTACAGCCAATCCTTGCCAACAAATTTCAGTAACTCCTTCCTACGTAGAAATTATCTCTGTGTGTGTGTGAGTGTGTGCGCACATGCACGTGTGTATTTTGGAATCAGTCACTTGCTTTAGGCAGTGATATCACATCCTGTTATGAGGAAGCAGCAACTTCGATTGTGCCTTGATGCAACAAATACATAATTTGGAAAAGTTTCAGTAGTCACCAATGGATTATCAGGCAATGCTTCCCTAAAGGCATGCAGCCTGGCCAGAGGATTTGAAGGTTTTGATAAGTTCACCATCCATGAAGAAATCTACTACATTCTCACAAGAATTTGCCTTTTCCTCTGCAATAGCAAGCTTCGCGTTAAGTGAAGTTTAGGTACTATTGTTAAAAGATTGTAGTACACCTTTCTTTTACGAGTGTGCAGTTTTGTTTTATGAGTGTGCACCTTGGGGTACAGATACATTTCTAACCATCCTCTTCTATTTCTCTTCCCAATCCTACATACAATCTTTGCATCAGCTTGTTTGGGGGAGGGGTGGTGGGGGATGTCACCAGGTTTCTTTTTTGTCAGGTATTGTTATATAAAGAAAAATTAATATAAGGTAAAAAGTAGATGCCTTTAAAAAGGTAACAATAAATCATTCAAAGTCCATCAGTTTTCTGCACAGGCTGCTAAGAATAGATTTAATGGATCTACATAGAACAGAGCTTTTCTATATTGCTTCAGTTTTCTCATCTGGCAGAGCATTGCGGGATTTGGAACAAGCCCTATATCGTGGGTAGACTTTCTCTGCTGAAGAGATACTGATTTCTGACAAGGAGCACTTCAATTGTGGGGGAGTCCGTGTATGTCTTCTCTAAAATTGTTTCTTGATATATATTTTGAGACACAAAGCCTAAGAATACAGCACAGAATATGATAATGCAGAATATAGAAAAAAGCTGTTGATTACCATTTGTATTTTTAGTCTCCTCATTTCAGGAGAATGCCAAACCCAAACTTCAGCAGTCATATCCAACTCTACTATTCCTCATGACAGTATAAAATAGTGAGACAGTTTCACAAACTAGATTAAGAATCATAGTTTATATTGCTGCATAAAATTGCTAAAATTGTATAGAAGTCTGTATTGTGGATCATAAGTTAATGTAAAAACTCCAAGCTATTTTTTTTTCCACTTTGTCTGTTTAAGCTACTGGGCAAGTTGTTGCATGAATAAATATTTTTTCTTCCTCTGAAACTGTGTAATATTAAATGCTGTGTTGTTGGCATAAAATATAAGTTGATCAGACAGACAAAGATTATTATTCTGACAACAGCATACACAAGGGTATCGTTGTACATTGAATTTCAGTGTGTAATATGGTATAAATCTTCATGAGAGACTCAACTTTTATTGGCTGCACAGAAGGTGCTTTTCCTTATTAAATACGGGAGATGGTCTCAGGGGATTTTTTTAAATATCTTCATCCATTTTTTTCATCTAGTCTCTGGGCGCGGGAAGGCTGACAGATACAGCCGGGTAAGCATTTCTCTTTTGAATGCCTGACTACAGATACAGTCGTGCTTTAGCACTTGAGCCCCTGTAATGTTTTGCCTCAGCAGAACCCATCAGATCCCACACAAGCGCCATCTTTCCCATTCCATATATGGATGTGTGTGTGCCCTGTCTATAGCCTGTGGGACAAAAAAATGCCTTAATTCTGTGAAATATTACCAATGAAACACTACAATTACAGTGGTTTGGATTCTGCACTTCTGTTGTTTCTTGCTATCGCTGACTATTGTCATCCTCTCATGACAACTGCTGGGGATTTTCAGGGCATGGGGACACCAACAAGTGCTCTCACTTCTGGGCACCGCACAAAATGAAGGGACAAGGGCACAGGGTAAGATACCCTCTTCCTGAATTTAAACTACATGGATTATTTTCCTGGCCAATGCAGGTATATCATCTCTTTATTGGACGTATGTAATTAGGAGATTTTCATCAACTGTCCATCAGGAGAGTTAGCCCACCCTCCTAAATCGGGAAGACCAAAGAGGCCGTGGAACAAAAAGGCGATTTAAACCCACCATTGTTTCCCAGCCTGACTGTGGACCATAATCTTCTTTCCTTGGATAAGCACTGCATGCAACTAAAATGAGCTCAGGAGCTTCAGGCTCAGCTGAGACCGCACTGCCACTTGTCAAAGCAGGGAGCAACCCAAACCCTGTAAATCTGTTTCCTTCAGCTCCTGCCCCTTCCTGACCCTTTTATGAAGCATGGCACTAATCCACAGCTTCTACGTGGCACACATCACTTGGAGAGGTTGCCTTGCCACCAGCGTTCACCTTTTCTTCAGGGGAACCCATGTCTTCACTGAATCTGATGTTTGCTAGCTAAGATTTTCTTAAACCTTATTGCAGCAAACATAGCTGTGACACGAAATCTATGAAAAGCACTTACACATGAGTGAATACTCTTCACCAGTTCCCAGCACCAGGAGGTTTTGCTATCTATCGCTTCCCTTTTGGACCCTCACCAAGCCACCACTTACTGTCTCATCTATAGTGTGGGGAGAAGCCCACCACCGTGCTGCCAGTCAGCCGTGGCAAGAGGGCTCCTGGCCCCTGCAAGGCTCTCGCTGCCTGCCAAGCACTTTGACCACTCCTGGTGATACAGACACTGGACTCGCACGGAGGAAGCACATGGGGAGGGCTTTGTGTGAAGAGGTAGCGTCTCTCTGCAAGCTGTTGTATAGACAGTGATTCAAATGAAGCTCAAATGCCTTTCACTAAAAATAAAAACCAAAGGGCTTGAAAAATCTATTTAAGTGAGTGTTGTTCTCTATCTTTACTGTGATGTTTGTGATCCCCTTATTTGACTTCATTGTCTCCAAGTCCGGAAAGACTTTTAGCAGTCCTCCCATTCTAAACATGGGGTTTATATTTACACTATCTGCCCATTGGTTCATTTTTGGTTTCCCTGTTGCATCTTGCCATTTCCTTGTGCTTTTGTACGCTCACAGATTTTTGTATATCTGCGCTTCGTTGCTTCCCAAAAAATGTCGGTTCTAATACCAGATGGGTTTATACACATGCTTATGCTTTTGTTTTGGATAGACCCATTCAGACAAAGAGCCCTCTTCATTGTACATACTTCAGTGCTCAGACAGATTATAGTTTTAGAGAGCATCTAAAATATATGTGTTGTACGTAGATAAGAATAGTTTTCTAAGGTGGTCAACTTAGTCCAGCTTCACAAAGAATATTAGCAGTGCCATGCCAACTAGTGAAGCACCCAGCTTTCAAACTGAAGTTTAAAATGAGACATTATGTGTGGGTGAATCCAGTGTAAAACGCTTTTGTAACAGAAAGCATGCTAAGTTGTTTGGCCAAGCTAACAGGAACTACTAAGGACGTACATATACACACCATACTCCTTGCTCCAGTTAATACTGAATAAAATACCAATGTATTAACTGAAATTGCAAGAGTAGGCCCATCCTGGGTAACAACCTTATTTACTCAACTGCAGAGTGATGGTTATACTTATATTTAGTCAGTGGAGATCTTAAAGAGTGAATTTTTATGGTTTTTTTTCTCCATTTCCTCCACCTTTATTAGTCAGCTAATAGTGTTCATCAATTGAGAAGACTGTAGACACAGAGGTGTACCGCATTTTGAACTGATGAAATTACAAACCTCCATAGATTTGTATATTGCATTAAACAAGTCACTTATTTAACCTTTATTTAATCACCCTTTCCCCATTGTAAATGAGAATGAGGTAGATCTTTCACGTGATGGTCTTTGTAGATCCACACCCACCTCCCTCCCCCTGCGTACTTTATATACGCATATATACATCTGTGCCCCATAACATCATCCCACAGAATGGGTAAGGTTATTGGGGATGAAGGCAGAGCTCAGATCTGATGTGTGCATCCTTTCTTTAGATCAGACAAATTCAGGGGGTCATTACTAGATTACCAAACTTTGAACTTTTTTTCCCCCCAAAATTTCTGTTCTTTACTATGGAAAGTTGTCACTTGTGATATTTCAGGCCCTTTTAGAACCCCTATGAAAAGAATTGGTATTAAAACTTGGATTTACTCATTTTTTTTACAATTAATAGCATCAAAGTCTTCCCAGCTGCCCAAAATTATCTTTTTTTATCCTGGTACTTTCTGCTATAGCTTTATAGCTTGATACACTTAAAATCTTAGACTATACCAGTATTTTTTATACCAGTACCAACTATAAAATCTATATTCATCACCTTTACAGCATAAGGATGGACTGTGGAATTATTATTACACATTATTAGTGTTGTCTCTCTGCTACTAGTTTGTGTATTATTATGTTGAGAGAGAGTAGCAGCTCTAAGGACAAAATAACACTTTTTTCACCATCCATAGGAACATGAAATTGCATATATTGTTTTCAAAATTAGCTATCACATGTAAAGTTATATTGTATATAGCTAAATAATAAAAGTAAGTGTATTCTTAGGTGCTCTTCGAATGAGGTCACAGTGCTTCTGAATTTCCCAGTATTCCTTTGAGCTTATGAAATTCTAGTGGCAATCCATGGAACAATGACGAGACATATGGCACACAGATGCACACGTACATGTGCACTCCTGGTCAATTTAAAAAACGCACTAAACATAAATTTAAGGGCTAATCACATTTACAGTTCACAAAATATTTTTTCACCTGTGTATGAATGCATATTGATGTGAGAAAAATGGCCCGATGAGGAAATGGCAAACTATTCATCTATTAGTTTAAAGTGAATGTGTCTCATTCACTGCTAATTTTAATCTGCAGAAACATTAAACTATGTCAGCTGATTCAGACTTAATTCTCACATATTCCATAGGAAAGATATGTTTTGGTACATGGTTTTCACAGCCTAATTTCCCACTGTTTTCTCCAGTTAGAAGTGTGTAAATATTTTTTAAAAAGCAGACTTAGGTATAAGATGTCGTATGTTTTGGTTTCCTGTATCTGCTTCTTACTGTAATAACTTTTAAACAAATGTTTGCATTTTAATAGAGTTGGGTTTATTTGGTTTTAGCTAATGTTTGTTTATTGTCTTAATTTTTCACTGGCTGTCAGATTGGCTGCATCCCAACGTCCAGGTGCTAGTGACGCTGAAAGGAGATGATCTGCATGGATTTCCAAAAAGAGTGCTGCTTACAAAGCAGACATCGGCATACGGCAAGGGGAGGCTGAACTCTAAGCACTGCTTTAAAATTTCCCAGCTCTGCTTGGTTTCACTGTGTTATGAACCATATCACTTCACTTAACACATCCTTTTCCTTCTTTTCTCTACACATTTTCTTCGCTCCTTCAGCCGCCCATCCTCTTCAGCCTTTGGGCAAGGCAGTTTATGCCATTTCTTTGTTCTTTGCCAGCACCTGTATACCTCAGTCCTAATAGTATTTACCAACTTTCTTGAATTCACTTACAGTTTATTCATAGCTAGTTTCTTCTTGCAAAGTTTTTATACTTCGAAATTGCAGACCAGAAACGCAACTGGTTTTGACTTCTCCACATGAACAATAACAGAACTGTGAAAAGGCTCAACTTTGAATTTCACCTGTTTCTGGAAATTATACCTACTGTAACCTAAGAGACTGTTTCAGTAACTGTACTGCCTTCTCTGAATTTTCATCCTCTGCTTGGATTGTTGCAAAACCATCCAAGTAGTCTTCACTACATGCATTTGTTGTACTTTCGGTACCCCACAGGAAGGCCAGCAGAAGTAATGAGAATTAAGGGGGAGAATTTCTTGTGCAAATACTGATCCAACTGGAACACTTCAAAAATTTGATCCAGGAGGAGAAACGATCACTGAGGCTGCTCTCCTTCAGGGTGTCTGTAACTCAGAATAATAGCTCTTGAGTTATTAGCTGGTTATGTTTGGCATTCATCTTCTGAAGTTACTGCCAAAGGCATATAGGCAGAATAAAGTATAACACCACATTGATAAATATGTGTCATTTCCCCCTGCCTTTCCCCAGAATTGTATAAAATGGAAAGGCATAATTGGAATGTTAGTAAATATAATAGATCAGAATTTATTTTGGTTTCTTTCCCAGCTTGAACCTTTGTAACATCAGACTTCAACCTGGAGTGAGTGACTTTCATGTCTGATTTACAAATCTTTCAAATGAAGTGTGGAAACAACATAAATGCTTACTTGGCCATGATTTTTCAGTTATGAGACCTTATCAGATTAGGAAAAAAAACAGATGAGAAAGCAAGCTGTGCCTGCAAAGGGAATGAGTTTGTCATCTCGTGAACTGTGCGTCTTCCATTGGCCAGCTGGTGGGATGGGGAGTCCCGTGAGGTTTCATGTGTCTCTTCCATTCCTCTCATGTTCCCTGTGCCACTACAATGTTTGTGGCTTTTAGCTTATTCTTACATCTGATCTACAAAATCTGAGGGTGGGACAGCATACAGAAAAAGAATGGCAGAGTTACTGTGCGTAGCAATCACATCTCTAAGTTAAATTTCAGATGGTAAAGGAATTCACAATAAAACATTACTTCCAGTTTATACTTCAGTGTTCCTGTTTTTCTCTAAGGGGCAAAAGATCTAAGGTGCAAATTTGACCTGCATTCTTCTTTTTGTCTCTGAGTGAGCATCTTTATGAAACACTCAGATCTGACAGAGGTACGGGTAATAGCTGGCAGATAGGGACTGGAAAGCTTTTCTGCCTGTCTTCCACCATACGTTAAATCATAGTGATGTGCCTTTATTTTACCCTTTTGATTATAAAGTATATTAAAACCAGAATTAAGAATGTCTTCAACTCTTTTCAATTTGCAGTGCAATGTGTGATAAACTATAGTTAAACAAGAGCAATTACTAAACAATTTTGCTAATTAGAAGATGGTTTGCCAAATATGTTACCTCATTTTTTTTCCCCTACTGTATTTTCCAAGAGCAATTAAGAAATGGCCATAAATATTACTGGCTACTGTTGAGGAAGACTTAATGGAAAGAGCTGTGGTAGTTGCACTGAGATAGTATGTACAAATAGAGATAGCAGAAGATAAGAATGGCCATACTGTGTCAAACTGAAGGGCGTCAAGCCCATGCTCTGGCCAGGAATATGCCAAGGGAAGAGTAGTATCAAGTATGCATCAAGGCTACACATTTCTGTGCCTAGAAATCCACAAGGACATCCATGAGGATGTCTTAAGTCACAGGCTGTATCTGTGTGCGTAATCACCCTAGACAGCTTTTGGGTTGTTTTTTTTTTTCCTTGCCTGAATTTGTGGAATCACTCTTTGATCAGATGTAAGTTAATGCCCCAGCAATAGCTCCCCAGCTGAGGTCCCACAGTAGGAAGGATTGCTTCCTTCTATTGCTTTACCCTGGTACCTGATCCTTTAATTTGATAGTCCTCATTTCCTGTATTAAATGCTGAACAGTCATTCTCTTGTCGTTTTCTTTGTGGCATTAATGATTATATGGACCTCTGTCTCATGAATTCTCGGTCGTTTCTTTTCCAGATTGCAGAGCCTTGATTTATTTAGCTGTTCCTTATGCAGATTATTCAGTGCAACTTCAAAAGCTCAGAATTAAAAGTACGTTTTTCTAATGCTAAATGATACTTGATTTCAGTCATTAATTTGTTCTTGTAGATTAACGTGATGTTTCATTACCAAGTCAGACACAACTGCAGAGTTACAAATATTTTATGACAACTTCAATTGTCTCTTTCTATTTTATTCTCTGGCAATAAAATCTCCAAATAAATTATTCCCATGCTTTTGACTTCATTTTCATTTCACACATGGTCACTGATGTAGATGCATAAGTCTTTGAGCAGGAGGTAGGAATAGATGACCTCCTGAGACCTCGTCAACCTGAATTATTCTATGAGTCGATAAAATCTATAATAAGTAATTTTCTTCAGTGATAGCAGAAACATATGAGCATAATTAGAAACATGTAAACCTCTTCTTTAAAAGGCATGCAAAAGATACCACAGATTTTCTGCAAAGACAAAACTTGTGAATTTTCATCTGAGCAGCCCTCTATATGGAACGAGCTCCCTAACACAGCAAGCAGGAAACTGAACATTTTTGTGCTCCATTTAATCCTACAGCCCAGCTGGCTAGAAGCAGCACTCTGGTGGCCAAGCAGCATTTGTGTTTTAGTGCCGCTGCGAAACCATGGAATGAGTTTCTGGTGTCCTCTCCCCACCCCACCTCCCCCCAAAAGGATGTCAGGCTGCTTTCTTTTTTTCCTAGCTGGTGAAATGTGCTGACATTATTTGTGAAACGAGTAAGTGATACAGGTTAGTTGTAGGTTTTATGTAAAAGCCTAAGCATCTGTAGACAAAATAAAAAATAATTTTATTTGTCTCCCTCTGGCCATGTATAGTTCAAATAGATAACTGGTCCAGGATTTTAATATTACGAAATATAAAGCAAAAAAGGTACTTGCCCTAAATCACACAACATGTAAGCAGGAGCACTGACAGATCACATCGCATCTAATTGAGCAAACAAATCAAGAGCGTTGGGTTAGAGGAAAGAGTTGGGAGCAGAGTCCTGTGGTGAAGGAGGAGCAAGAAGAAGAAGAAACTTCTGGGAGCTGTGCTGTGTCAGTAATAGGGAAAGAGGAGGCTGCGAGGATGTTTTAATCCACCGGTCTTTGGCTGGGCTGAAGGTGGGGAAAGAGTGGTAGCAAGGCATGAGGGACCGTGATTGCCAACAGCACAGGGAGAAACACCCACGAAAAGCCAGACAGTGAGGGACAGGGGGTGAAAGGCAGACCAGGTATGGAGCTGGGAAACTCAAAGGAACATAAAAGCAACCAGGTAGTAAATAAAGTGGGAGCCAAAAGCAGATCAAACCAACAGCAGCTGACCACAATCACCTTTATTTTCCTGGAGTCACTTTATGGACAAAAGCATGGGATGGTGATTTCCTTCAGGCCTGAAGATGAAAGATGCTTTTGGAAGGCAGAGCACGGAGGGTGAGATCTGCTTTTCTGTCCTGTTCCCGCAGACGTGCAACAGAGAATTTGCTCATAGCGATGCCAGAAGCTTTGGACTGAGCATCTGCAGCGTTACAGAGCCAACTGTATTCAAAATTTCAGGGAAGGTTCTGGGTGTCAAATGCCTGATTTTGGTGAGAAAGACCCTGACCTCCTCAGCTCTAAGAAAGAAAAAAAGCAGGCTTAAAAGCAAAGGATCCCCTATAGTGCTTCCAACTGTCCAACAGCAGTTTATCACTGGATTAGTTTATAAGAAATAAGTAGCAAATTGTGCAAACTTCAGGTTTACTGCCCTATTAGAAGTGAAACTTTTCAGGAATGAAAAGAATGTTTTACAAAAAACCCCATCAAACTTCAAACAATGCTGTCACCAAAGAACAAATAACAACATATTTGTATATCCAGGACAATGACTCCTGAAGTCTTTCCAAAATTACTTCTAGCTCGATGTAAATCAGGGAGATATATGCATATGCCCGTGAATTGTTCAACTGTAGAAATGTCTTTTTTTCCTGTATAGCAGATGCACAAAGGGAATAGGAATGTTTTATAACTTCTTAGGCTTTTAAATAATAAATAAATGGCTTACATTCTCAGTTTGAGACGTCTTGATTTTTGCGTACTGTGTAATACTGAAGTATGCAAACATTTTTTTAGAAAGAATTATTTTTCCCTTTTTAAAAAGAATATAAACCCTCAAGAATATGATAAAACGTCACAGTCGGTTTCTGAATACTTTGCATCTTAATATGGTTGAAGTTAAGGCAGTAGGTAATTTCTGAGTTTTTCCCTTGAGCTGCATAGTTCTTTTCATATGTAATTATTCTCTGAGTGCATTAGATAATGCTATGGTTCCCACAGCTGTATACACATCTATAAATCATTAATGAGGCAGTTAACTGAAACAAAACTATAAAAGATTTGCATTACCCGGCAGAACCCAGCCTTAATTGACTTCCAGTTATTTACAATTAATTTTTCCATTTGGAATAATGATTGCAAGCAACTTAGGGGTTTTTTTTATTACTCAGGAATTAGATGCTGACTTTTCATCAAAAGTTTTTACAGCAGGACCCTGTCAGCGGACAGTAATGAGCTTGAGGTAATCTTATTTTTACACGCACGTGTACACATACACCCCCCCCCCCCATTGGTAGAGGAGACATGGGTGGGAGGCGGCGGCGCTTGTAGTAAAATGGGGACAGGAGCCCGCACTAACTTTTGTTTTTTCTTTTTATCACATGCCTAAATTTAACAACAATTAATTTCCTTTCTTTATAGCATCTAGCTGAAAGGGAACACAATGAACAGAGCTGGCTACAGTTCTAGATAGAATAAACTGCATGAAGAGTGAGTAAATATTTATTTCTGTCTTTCTCTCTTACAAGACTGTAAGATAGAAACCAGGGAATAAGTGATGCAAAGGCTGTCAAGTAAATATTAATCCATTATGCTATTTAAAAAATTACTTTTATAGAAATATAGCGCACAAAGTAAATCCTCATTAACTTGTCATTGTTTGAGTAAGCCACAGAACTCGAGGCTGTGCATCAGGCTCTGGACATACACAACTAAGAGATCTGCTCTCTCTGCCCCATAAGCGTAACTCTCACTGACATTAATGGGCTGTGGATGTATTCATCAGGAAGGGATGTCACGTTCAAATTCCTAATAAAACTTAAGTCAAAAATAACCAGAGCCCATTTGCAGCAGCTGACGTTATCATCTTCATTATCTTTCAATCTCCAATTTTGAAAATGCCTAAGCAGATAGATAGAGCCCATCAGCTGTAACTCCTGGTCAGTTCTCTGTTTCTAAATCACAGCTATAAAATAAGTAAAATCTTATGTATTGGGGTGCACTATACTGGAACCACTATCATTGGAAATCAATCCTTCCCTGAGACCGAGCAAATGATACCTTTGTTTCCCCTGCTACCCTTATTGGGTACAACATACGTAAAATAAATGTTCGGGTTTGTTTCTTTCTCTCCCCCTCAGATACTGCTGCCATGCTGAGGAAGTAAAATTACCCGCTATTTTTCTTGTTTCAAAATAAATAATTTTGTTGTCCTTTGACTTACAGGGACTGTCTCTCTAAGAAAGACCATCTCTTTCCTTTCATGAAAATTGGCTAGGTACGCTGCTCTGAGCGAGGAACTGAAAGTAAAACCGGTGTCGTGAGCACGGAAAAGGTCAGTTGCAATCAGCATTAGGAGCTTTGATTTCTTTGTCAGTTGTGTAGACCAAAAGGCATACGCTGGTGAATATGGGAGAGCTGGATTCTGAGTGACGGTAAAGCTAACGGCTGCTTTCTGCGCCTTATCAATAGGTGCCAGCGAAAGGCCAGTATAATTGATCTAGAAAATGTGGGCCCCGTGACAATCAAACACTCGTAACCTTGAAAATCTTGCAATCTAGTGCTGAAGTAATTTTTTTCCAGGTTATGTTCCGCTGGGTTGTGTTACAGTGTGTAATGTAAAGTAACGTGACAAGACTAGACATGGGTCATTCAGTCTGTCAGTAATTCAGAGCTTGGCAAATTGGTCCTCCCTCTTCACCAGTCCATGAACTTCACAGATACTTAACTTATTCATGCTACGCTAGCTACCACATTATTTTAGCTGGAAAAGCTACTGCGATGTGTGAAATCTGAGAGGCTTTTCTTTTTGAAATTGGGCTGGTACCAGATGAGCAAACAGTATTATTATTTTCATTAAGATATCACATCCTGTCAACACATAACATTGGCAATTGCATTTCAAATAATTGCGTACTTGACAAATTGTGTAGCATAATTTAGACTGTCCTTTCACTGTGTTCATGGTCCTTCTTATCGGGCTTGATTTCCTGGGTTGGGGAAGAGTCTTTTATTCTTTTTGTAAACTCAGAGCTCCAGTAACTTTTTATGCGCGTAGGTGATATTGCTGACATCACTGATTTTTTTTTTTCCGCTGGGTGCAACTATTTTCATAATTCTAAAACTGAGAAGTCCACTATGTTCCAGAAAGTATTAAACTGATCCACCCCTTTCTTGTACGGATTCTGAACAGAGTCTGTTACTGCCTGCCTTCAAAACAGTGAAAAAGAAATACTGTGGCTTTGGAGTTTCTTGAGGGTTTGCTTTGAAGAAGCCAGAACTAATTTCAGTGAAAACAGAACTTTCATTTGGTGAAAATTTCTGTTTATTTGAAAAACTATTAACTATCAAAAATACGCAATTTACTTACCAGCTCTGTTACAAATCAAGAGTCTTAGTCCTGCAGTGTTTCTCATCACAACAGCAGACTTCTCATTTTTCTGTGACTCCTTGCAGTATTATGAGCGTGGCCTGGTTTTGATTTGGTTTCAGAGCCAGCGTCTGTGAATCAGGTCTGCGAACTAAACACAACTGCTTTTCTCTTTTTCCTTTTACTTTTTTTTTCCAAGTTAGTATGAGCTGAACATAATAAATATTAGAAGAAATAAAGAATTACAATCGGGGTGTGAGGAATTCATTTTTTCCTTTGGAATGGAATCTCAGTATTAAACTACTAGGAAAAAGCCATGAAAGGAATCAGTGGTTTTTCCACTGCTTTGCACATTGTAGAGTCATTTCAACATGTGTAATATAGGTGTCAAATGCTAATAAATCAGCTGTCAGATGCTATCAAATACTTATTTTGCACAGGTGTAAATGACCACATAAAATGCAAAGCACTGATCTGACACCAAAAATCTCTGAGTACTGTTTCTGTCTTCACCAGTTTTATAGAACTATTAAAAAAAAGTCCAATAGGGAGTTTATTCCTTGTTATTTAAGTTACTAGCTTTTTTTGTCCTTTTTCTTACTTTTTGGGATATGGTTGCCCTCTGCCCCCGTCCCACCCAATTGACACCAAGGGAGAGAATGCAACAATTTATATGGAATTGCTTTGGACTGGTCTATGAAGAAAAATACGTTTCATACGAATGTTACGAATGATAAAGCATTTTTCCTGCCAAAACATCTCTGTAAGTGCCCCAGCATCATCAACTGATGGCAGCACAGCTCTGGGAATAAACAGACTTTCGGTTAATGGCAGGAATCATCAGGGGAAACACGAAACAGGTATTTCTTCCTGATACAGAATGAAACGTGATTAACGTTAAATGCCAAATCCTACTGGGACTGGAGCGACTTAAAGTTTATTTTTCATTCCTGTTTATTCTTTCTTCTCTTTTTAGCTAATTCATCTTGTTTCATTTAATACAAATGGTTTTTCCTTTCTATTTGGCCACTTTGGTGGAAAGGGGGGGACACAATTCATTTTACGCATGCGGCCTTTTGGTAATAAGATTAAAGCTTCAGGCAAAGCCCAGATCCTAAAATGCGAACAATGCAGGCGCTCCATGCCTGTATTCAACCCTCCAAAGGTAGGGGTCAGCGTACTATGACCCCAACCACTTCTTTGCCTCTCCAGCGGGACAGCTGCGGGCGCAGCCTGAAAGGCGTCTGCTCCCTGGTGCCGTGCGTACAGGCATGTGATAGTGCGACACTCAGCTGCTTAATGCATAATGATTACCTAAGGCTGTACGCTTTGAAAGGACTCTTAATAACCTCAATATAAGAGGTATTGTATTGCAGTGTTTCTTATGAAGGAACTGCGATGCAAACTTTATGATGATGACACCATGTCTTCACCTAACAATCCAAAATGACTGTTTCTAGCCATTGCCTTATTTCAGACTTTCTTGTGAAAAATAAATACGTCTGTCTCTCTGTTGGCTGACTGAAGCACACAATGATTCATTAGAGCTGGGCCAGTTCTCTGTAGTTCAGTATGAACTTGCCACTTCTCCGGCTGTTTCATCTCCACCATCCCTCTGACCGGCCAAAATTTAGTCCAGAATACTGGGCACTTGCTCTGTTACCAGGAGCAGCAGGTATATGTGTGGCCTAACCCGTCTGAGACGATTGTTGCTTTTAAAGCTAAGGACCTTTTAAACATAAAAGGCTGTCCCCGCTGTGTTGGCATAGAGCTGGATTGCTCTTCGGGGTAAGAAAGACCTGCAGTTAGTCAGGCAGATGATACGCTAGCCACTGAATACAAATCGGGAAGCTAGGGCAGCCCTCATAGCTCTAATGAAGGTGAGCAATTACGTTTTAGGGGCAGCAAAAACTTCCCCTTTTCCCACGACTAACCCCTCTTGTAGACAGCCAAAGCAAAGAACTGATCTATAGTGAAAGGGATCTACTACTCGGTGAATACGCATTTCAATGTCATTTTTGAAAAAGCAGCGCGTACATTTTCAAACATGCCAAGCCAAATGCCTTTTTAAAAAATTTAAATATTAGAAAAGATCCAATTTGTTAAGTATCAGTTATCATAAGAGCATTTTAACACATGGTGCTGTATTTACTGTCGTAATTTTTGATTATGTCAACAGAATCACATAATGAAGATACAGTAAAATCTTACTGTATTTCTAACTGGAACTCAGAATAATGGGAGTTCTTCTTTATTTTAAAAAATGAGCTCCAAAAAGCCTTTTTTCCCCCTGCCTTAGATGACCACACTCCAACATTCATGCAAAGGCTGCTCTAATAAGGTGCCAGCGATAGCTGGCCAACGGAAGCAGAAGTGGATGACGGTCTAATGGAAAGGGAGCAAGCTGCAGCGTTTGTGCTCTGCCGACACGGAATTGGCTCATTTCAACTGCTTTCTCTGACGTACAAATAGAAAACGGTAGTAATTCATAATTCATCTATAAATTCATCATTATAAAAATACTTTTTTCTCCCCTTCCGTCCCAGCTTCAAATCATCAAAGAAAGATGCCTGTATTTGCAGACAGAACTAAAGTAAAAATGTTTCTTAACAGTGATTTTACAAGTGCCTAAATGTTTGTAGTACGTATAACAAATGACGATCGCACATGACCTGGCTTTAAAAAAACCTCTGTGAACTCCTTTCCCTCTCCATCCCTCCTCGCCCCAGCAAGGACCAGCAGCGCAGGCAGGCTGCTGCGGTACAGCAGCAGGAAGAAGCAGCGGGAAAGCGGGAAGCCTTTCCAGCGGTATTGCTGCCAAAGGCGACAGATCCTCGGCCCGGGGCCGGCGAGGCTGTGAATTATCACACGGGGTTTAGGACTAAGTCTGTGCCCACGCGCACACACGTATGCACAGGAGCACTTGTGGCGAGCAGCCACGAAGGAAATTCATAACAATTCGGGTTAGCCCACATTTTGTCATGTTACCAAAAATATTCTGTAAATAAATATATTAATGGGCCACTTACTTGTAGATAGCAATTACTTAAACCAGCATTCAGCTTTTAATGCACAGCCATGCATTTCTAAAGGAGAGTGTTCTCGCTGTGTATTACTATAGATCCAGATTTTAAATTGAGATTGGTCACTATTGATTCTGTTAGGGTTTATTATGATAGCAGTCTGCATTACACAAGATTCATAAAACTGCTGAAATACATTCTCCATCAACTTGCCTGCGCTTAGCCAAGATCACCTTGTGTCCAGCTAACACCAACTGTATTGGCGTAATGCCATTTCAAGGCAATTTACAAACAAGGAGATGCTTTGTAGGAGACCGGAGCTGTCACAGAGGCAGATGCAGAGGGGCTGCGGGTGCCCCCCCCTCCCCCCCCCCCAGCCTGCAAACACCCATCCCCAGCTGAGCTTCCTGCAGCCCATACACTACATCAACATGGGTCTTTGGCATCCCTCTGCTCCGCCACTTTTAGGAGGTGCTGAGGACAGGGGCACAGCCAAAGTCCTGCTCCTCTCAGGCATTTTCGTTTGAAAAAAACCCAAAAGCCAAAACCTCAAAGAGGCGACGTCCCTCTTGGGCTTCCAGCACTGTAGCCAGCCGGGCCGTTCAGCTCACTGCCTCCAAGGAGGAGCAGCACGGTGAAGGCTGAATTGCCTACTGCCCTGCTCTACCCCTGGGCTGGAGGATGCGGGTTCTCCTAAACTCTCTTACTGAGATTGTTCCACTGTTTGAAAGACGAAATGAACAAGGGGAGTGAGAACCGTAGCCGAATGTGAAATTGTGTCCATGAGAAATTAAAAAAAAGCTCAACGTTGCCTGTGTTCGCTGTTCTGTACCACCAGGCAGGAATGAGATCATGGGGCCACGCAGCTTTCTGAAAGCGGCACACGCTGCTGCAGGCTGCAGAGCCTGGAACTAGACAAAGTCTACGCTGAGGCTTTCTACACTGCACGGAGAAAAAAAAAATCACGTGCCGCGTCAGACCTGTCCCCCGAATGTCTGTGTGTCGGGTGGGCGAAGGACGTACTCTGAAACACAGCGCTGCAGTGCGTGAATGTTGTGTGGTCCGACTCCCTGGTGGGAAACGGCTCCTCGGCTCTACAATCACAGAGCCCCACATTCCATACTGCATCAGCCAGAAACCATCACGTAACAGTTTTGGGGCCAGATCCCTATGCAGGAGGGTGTCAGCTGGATTATTCCTGAGGAGATGATAGGAAGCAAAATTAAATAATAAAAAAAATTGAGATCTGCACTTTTATCTGAACCATTCCATCGTAACTGGCCAAACCTGTTGCTTGTCCTGGCTTTAAGATGTTTCTCCAACAGAAAGTGTTAGTTACACGTGTGCTCGTTAGGTTGCGCTGACACATAAAAAGCTCAGTGTCTCGGGTTGTCAGTATTTATCAGGAGCTACCTAATAAGGACTTAACAACAGAGTCAGTCTCTGAAGTTTATCAGTTTCCTAAATCTCATTTGCCAGTACTTTGACATTTAAAACTATTCTGGGAAGGGCAAATTAGAAATCAATGACGTGCTCATCAACCCAGTATCAATGCGGCCCTAAGAAGTGTAGATCAGCCATTGGGGAAAAAAAATGCTAAAATTGCCTTTATGGAGACTAAAGAGAAATGCGAGATGCTACCATTTCAAAGACTGAACTATTTAGTTACTTTAAGTCTTTCTAAAATGCATCAAAGAGCTCTTTTCAAAATCTGCAATTCACAGGAGCAATACCAGAGTTCGGTCAATCAGTCAGAAACGCTGCGGTATCCCAAGGACTCTTTCAAGTCCTTTTTCAAAATAAGACTTAGAAATAAGGTCCAACCCTCATTTCAGAGAATCCTGCCGGAACAGCAACTAAGATTAATAAAAAGTCAAAGGTGGAATTTAAGTTCAGGCGCTGCAGTGTTTTACTCACACATGACCTTTTATTAAGAGGGCGGGAGCACCCACAATTCCGAATGCTCCTGTTTCTTCGCATCATCCACTTTTTGGTTGTTTAAATCAACGCCAGTGTGATTAATGCAGTTATTAGAATGCTTGCAAGAAAAATAATATGGAATAAACCATGTTTGTACATTGAAAGACTATTCTGATAATTAGTCTGATCACCTATAAAACAGAGGCCAGCATGTTTTCTTGAGCTGACACCTGGTCAAGCTAAACGATTTCTTTTCGGAATGAAAAATCAGGTGATTCTTTTCTGCTGTATTGAAGCTACACTTCAAAAGTTAGCAAAAGTCTGTTAACCAGAAAAAAAAAATCTAGTGACAAAAATAAATGAAATTTTGAACGCTGTACATACAGATATAGATAGCAGTATACGTAACCATAGGAAATGTATTCCCCATAGATCTGTTTAAAGGTTTTGTTTTTACGTGACAGTGATTTAATTCGGGGTGTGTGTGTGTGTGTCTAAACGTTAAGTATCGTATATAAACCTGCGCCTGTAAGCAAGCAAGCATTGTGCCTTTGACCCATGAATGAAAGTAAAGAGTGAAGAGGTGATTACTTAATTCCACTTGACTCAGACCAGCTTTCAGCCACGTGTTTTGAGAAAGGAAGGTTTCAGTTGCAGAGTTCAGAATTTGGAACATACAATAATTAGGAAAATGTTTAATACCAACCCACCCTCTTTATTAAGTAATTTCTTCAAGTATTTTCAATAGTGCAAATTATTGTTTTGCATTAGTACAATAACTGGGAATTCACAGTCAAAAAAAAAAATCTTAAAAGATTTCCAAAGTCAAACAAAAAATTTTTAATACTGTATTTTTAGCAAGAACATTTTTAACAAAGAATGTGTACTTTAACTTAATATGGTACAACAGAGAAACCATACTTAAAAGTTTCCATTATCTAACACTCTACTGCATATTCATTTTTTCATCTTAAAAGACCAAAAGCCAAGCTGAACTGAGCATAAAAAAAAGCATCAATTATAATCCTCATATTACGTCAGCTATTAGGGTTTAGCTCACACTTTTGAATTGGTCATCTAATGAAAGGACAATTTTTACATCATTCTTTTAAAAAATGTACACACATTTCTTTTTAAAACGTAATATATATCGAGTATCTGCTTCAGTAAACAAAGCTTAATTTATAAACACAATCGAAACAGCTCCATGTTGAACAGTTTCAGTGATAAACTGGACTTGTATGATGTACAGCCAGTGAGGACCTTTGTGGCTTAAAATCATTGTGCCATTGCTATACAGTAAGAGCTACCTCCTTAGAAAAAAAAAAAAGTTCTTTTTTGGGGGGAAGGGGGAATAATTCCTGTATGTGCTTAAAAATACTAAAACTCCTTTCTATCTCCGGGGACCTAAAAATGATCTGTTGCAACAGGCTTGGTTTGGTACGGTAAGCTTGTAAAAAGTCTCAATATTTCTTAATGACAATACGGCAGTTTTCGATGCAGCAACAGTAAATTGCTTGAAATTGTCCTTCAAGTTTCATGCTACAAATCCTGTTCTTCACACAGTACTGAAGGCATCAAAGGTTGGGAGGGACGTTTTTCATGAACTATATATAGTCTTCAAATAGCAATCATTATACATTTTTCAACAATAGGTGTTTCCTTCAGTACATAATAGTAGGTTTGATGTATGTTCTGTTTTCTGGAGAAAAAAAAAAGAGAAGAAAAAAGGTCAATTACAGTTAGACGTTTTATAATTAATTGAAACTTCGGTGGGATTCCTTATTTGTTTACAGACTTTTTTCTTCTGAAGCCAATTTATCAGATCTACAAGTGATATAAACTATCCACCACGTCAGTACGTGTCACGTAGGAAAAAGAGGCACCGGGTGGCAAAGCTCTGCAAAGCCCTCGAGGGGTGAACGTTACGGGCCGGTCTCAGGGCACTGACCACCTTCTGACCCGGTGGTACAGGTGTGGGCACTCAGCGGGGCCAAAAGAACACCAGCCTTGTTTCTAACGGTGCTTGCCAGCCAGCACCTGCCGAGTAGAGGCTATAAATACTTTGATTTGGATTTTCTTCCTTTATGGCATTTGCTTTTTAATTGAACGCTCGTTTTCCTTCTTTTCTTTTTTTACAGAAGGCAGCCTGCGTTGCGTCGCATGCCTCCGTAAGACAGACAAACGTGGCATCAGCTTTACAACGTACCATTATTACATGCACAAAACCTTCGAGGGAACAGTCTGTTAAAACAAAATTGCATTGCATTAAAAAATGTAATAGAAGTAAATCAGTATCTGCTCTTTGGAAAACTGTTCTTTCATTCAGAAACCGCCACATTTCTTTTAAAATTCTTTTTCTTTATTTAGGGAAACAAACAGAAAGCCACTTACTTCGTTCATAAAAATATTCCTAGTTATAGTACCTATTAGCTGTGATTTTTCACGTTAAGCCCAGAGGAAAAAAAAAATATTAAAATGCCCACAGAAACTAAAGCTAACCAGAATCTGTATTCTTGTTCATTATACAATGAATCATGAATTCACCCAGCTAAACCCACAAGTACTGATCTTGAAGATGATAGCAGAATGATAATATTGAGAAGCATTTTGTGTAACGTTGACATCTATCCCATCTCTGTTTTACATATGCCAATACCGCACACCCATAAGGAAAGAACAAGTATTGACCTGCTAACTGACACTGATCCTTGGAGCAATCTCAAAGTTTGCCACATTTCAATTTCAAAATGCATTTCAGCTATAATATGAGTGATTTATCATTTAGCAGTAGCTGTCAAAGTAACCTCCTAGATAAAACAAAAACATCTGGAACCATAAACAGAGGAGAGCAGTAGCTGAATTTTAATCCAAATGCGACATGTTCACTTCATTAGGAACAGGAAACAGCTAATTAGTAATTGAATGTTTCATGGTTTTAAGGGGGCTCAGACTCTCCAAACAGAGATGATTTAAGATGTATTTTGGATGTAAACAAGACTAAAGATCGGAAGAGCCAGGGACATAACATCTCCGGAGGAACGTTTGGGAGCATGGGAACCTCCAAAGAAGTGAATAAAATCAGTTTCAGGCCTTTGGCTGATTAAAATCATTGTCTTAAACTTAGCGGGGCAAATATTAAAGCCTGGGGAGGGGGTAAGCAGAAATGCAAATATTGAACACTGCGGGGTTTTTTGTTGTTTTTTCTTTCTTTTTCTCCTCCTGATTATTAGGAAATTGCACGTGACTTCTTCCCGTAGCAGGCTGTAGGTGCTCCAGCCTATATTAAAGTTGCACTTCTAAAAAAGGTAGCCACCGACAGAATCTGCAGGTCAGCATGGCTGCCCTCAAAATACCGTACGAATAGTCTTTATAGGCAGTCCAAAAGGCTGACGTTCTGCCGTAGTGTGTTTCTCGTGAGCCAGTAACACACCGGTTCTGCGTTCTGCACAGAAGCAGCCAAAGCATGCCATGTCCTGGGCACCCAGCGCCCGCACGCCGACTGTCTTTGAGGGCCTAGGCTCAGGAGCCAGATTGACAAAGGTATCTTCTTGCCCAACCGCCTGTACAGGGCGGGATTCACCGAGCTGCTTGGTGAATCAGTCCACGTAATACCAATGGAAGTCAGCAGCAATTAGATACGTAACTCACTATTTAAACGGCCACTGGGCGTCAGCTGCATCTTTTGATACGTGTTTGACGCTCGATGGTTGTACAAAGACAGTAAGGCAGAGGCCACGGACGGGCGCACGTTTACGGTGCTGCATCTGGCAACAAGGACTCTGTTCGCAAAAAGGAGGGGAGGAATCCAGGCGTGCATTCAAGGGAGGAGTTGATTTATCAAAAATGGGATCAGTAAGGACCAGTAATATTGTTTTTAAATTCTTGATATTTTTATTGTATTTTAAAAATTGCTTTTCAAACTAAGGTAAGGGGTGGTCATTGGGAGTACTGTGGACTGAGGGACTGACTATTTAAACTTTGAAACAGGTTTCAATTTTTCCTTCCTATTCCCTTTATTTCTCAAGGGAAGTTCAACGGAGGTATCTGGAATACCTGTAAGAGAGAAAGTAAATGCCAAAGCTCAAGCACAGTGCAGCCACCCAGGAGATATTATTGATCAGTGAACAGAAAGTGCATCGTTAAATATTTCCTTTTTTATAAAACTCTCAATTATTCTCCAGAAATTAAAGTACTTTTTTGTTGCTGTGCAATAAACTTGACTCCATGGCATTAACAATGTCATACAGCAACCACCTATGAGGAATTAACGTGTTAGGAGCATCTGTGCTACCACTTCTACACGAAAGACAATGTGATGTTGTCAAATTCATCTTTTTGAAGAATATTCACCATCTCCTCAGTGTAGCTGACTGCAAGCTACGTAACATTTTATAGCATTTTACTGTATTATATAGCAAAGATTTGAATAAATCTGTGTGCAATAAATGTATTCTTTTATTAGGTTTATCCCTTAATCAAATATTCATTTATGTGGGCTTCATTCTATTAAAAAATGAAATTATACAAAGGTGAGCAAAAGCGTAGATTTACAGTAGTTTAAAGCCTAATCTCATTCTCTAGGGGTAATATTGACAATATAAAAACTGTATAAATGATATTCCCTAACACTAAAATATGCTTATGAGCCCCCTGTGCATGTTATACTGCTTTACAACCTACAGTGAAATGCATGACTGGCTTAATAAGCAAGACATTTAGAAAGGATTTTTTTCCCCCTTCACAATGTATAAGAGAAGTGAAGATCTCGCAATTTCTCAGTGAGCCAGAGCCTACGTTAACAATTGTAATTCTCCCTCCGGATGGTGGTGTCTTCCCTGAGTTGTTAGTCCAGGGTATACATTCATCTCTCGCACTCTTTTGTGCAACAACATCATCGTTTGTCTTTTTCTTTCAAGGTTTTAATGTGTGTATAAAGGACAAATCCAAAAGCAATAATTATCATCTGCATATTTATTCACATTTCTCTCCCCCCCCCTTTCCTTTTTTCAGCCTATTCAGCATCTCTGACTTTTCTGAATCCTTTGTGAGGCTTTGTTTGTAATACCTTTCTTTTAAGTTAGTAATTCAGCTGTATTTCCATTAAACTACTTTAAAACAAAATTTCCACGTGTAGCCTCACAACTTGCATAAAGAAATGCGCCCCAGCAATGCTGGTGTGCAAATCCAGCCCAGGAAGGGGAGCGACGCGGCGCAGCCGGCTAGCTGCGATTAACCGACACAGCTACAGCCTGGGGTTGTTCAGGTAACTTTAGCACACTGTAAACTGGAGGAGAAAGTCACGGGAGGAAGGACATTTGGGATCTGCTACATAATGAGAAAACAAGGATGAATTTGTTGTATCGCTAACTGTAAATTATTCACGCAATTTAAAAAATAAAAGCCAGCACTACACATTGCAGAGAGCGCGGGTAGCAGAGATGAAATAATGAACTGAAAATCCCACTTTGGCAATTCAGATGAAGGAGGAGTTGGGAGAGCTGCTAAGACAAAGGTTAGGTAGAGCCGAGACGCGGCTGTGTTTCTGCGGACAGAAGAGCAGCAGGAGGGAAGAGGGCAGCCACGTGCCAGACCTGCGCGCTCTCAGAGGCTCCGCACAGCTCCGACTTGAGGGGTTGAATCAAAGAGTCTTGTACGATAGCGTAAGTATGCTGGACAGGAGCTGATCTCTCCACCCTTCCTAGGCCACGTAAACAGAGTCAGCATTTCAGTTACATCAGAGCCAAGCCGAGCTTTGGATGCAGCGACACATGGCAAATACAATGCCGTAATGAAAAATCTAACTTACAAAGCTGGGGCTAACTAGTTTGAATCAGCCTCTTACTTTGCAGGAAAAAAAAAAAAATCAGAGGACAGTTTGCATTAGCTTCTACTGTGGATGAAATCCCCGAAAAAACCTCCTTCCCTAAACCTCTTAGCAAACAGGAGCGTTGGCTGGCCCAGAAGGAGGCTGCATCCAGGCCCCTGCTAGCGGGGCAGGGACCACAGCAGTTATGAAAAACACAGAAAAGGATCCCTTCACTATCATGAAAAACAAAAAGACCTGGCCTGCAGCCAGTTCTCATGTCTCTGGGCTAGTCACGCAGCCGAGTGACAACAGTGAGTAAAACTGACTTCTTTGCCTGTTTATTAGTTGCCCAGCAAAACTTTTCCTTTCCATTTATCTAGAAATATTTTCCAAACTGAACAGTGAAAGAGCAAAAATAACACGCCGTGAGCAGGGCATGGTTTCCTCTAGACTTGACGGAAGAACATGGACAATAAATGCTGCTTCTGAGAGCAGCAGTACTAAAGAAGTTTGGTTTGCTTTCTTTTCATCTCTCGCTCTTTCATATCACCCCTTTTCCACCCCTGCAGATGTGCAGTCTCTGATGTCTAACGCTGTCTGAGGTGGTGAGCCGCCCTCCGGGAGGGACCTCTCCTCCCTGCGGGTCCTCGTTCCCGCAGCAGGCAGGACCGTGGCACCTGACCCTTCAGCGCTGCACATGCGTGGAGCTGCTGCGTTTGGGGTTTCTTCCCCACTTATTTTGTGCTTAGGACTACTGAGTCGACTCTGTCGAATACTTCCGCATCCATGTTGAGAGACCTAAAAACTTGTGCAGAAAATGGGATTTCTAATGAGTAACAACAGCCAAGGACAGGAGTATGTTCACTGAATACAAACTACGCAGATGCTGGATTGCCACTGTCAGTTTGAGCAGACAGGGAGGTAACATAGTGGTTCCTGCTTAGGAGATATTCAAGCCTACTGACGCTGAATTATTGAATAAATGTTTTAGCCCGTTGTAAGAATAGAAAGGTATGGACCGTCACACTCAAGTCTCCTGGGAAAACCTTTCCCCACCTGTTGTTTCCAGTAAACCACAAAAACTCAGCTTCCTCCCTCGTATGTGTGTGTGTGTGTGCTTAACAGAGAGAGAGAGAGATTCAGAAAAACACTGCGTGCCGAAAGTAGAAATAACACTAAGATCAGCAACACTGATATTTTTGAAGCCCTGCATTCGTACCGCCAGCAGGCGAGCCATGTAGTCAGACAGCGCGGTAATCTCATGGCTAGTCACTGAAGGGGGCCCTCTTCTTGGTCAGCAGCTAACGAGACAGCTTTCAGCAGCGCGTGGCCGGTGCGTGCACAGATATGACAGTCTGGTAATTGCACACAAACTTCGAACGAAGTTTTCTAGAACCACCACAATATGACACAGCACGAAGTAACTACCGGAGGTTTAATAACTCAGAGCATCCAGAGCAGGACACGCGCTAGGGACAGAGCACGGCTCGGACAGGAGGAAGAAGAAAAGGCCTAAGACTCAAACGAAGAAGACAGTGAAGAACTCTCCCACAAGGAAAATATCAGGCCTCTGTTTAGTTTAATCTCAAGAGTTGCTAATCACAGGGTTCCGGTCTTTTCTTACGTAAAATTTAAGTGCTTGGACATTTTTTTCAGTGAAAGCAAGACCAAGACAATAGCACTGTAATTTCCAAGATGTTGAATTTGTCTTTTACAATTGTAGAGTACTCTGAAATTCCGCAGCGTGGTTGGTTTCAGCGGATTGCAGCATTTGAAGGTATAATTTGACATAGTAACAAAGTTGTTAAACCTCTTAAAAACACTACCCCTCTCTTTTCCGTCCCCCTTGCGCCCTTTTTACCATAGGCTGGATTTGAAAACTGACTGGTTGTATCAGAATGTTGAAAAAATATAGCCCAGTTTTCTAAACAATAAAACCCAAAATATGTTCCAAACTTCAACAGTCCTTCATCTGTGGCGAACAGATAAAAATAAAAAGTTATTCAAGGTTACTGCGAGTTTTTGTGCTCAATCTTTGCCAGGTTATTTCCCAAACAAGAGCAGCAGCAGCCCGGGGTCACCCTCCTGCCACAGGTGCAGTGAACCACCTTTCCTTTGAACCATGTTTTCACCTCAGGAAAGCCTGTCTGCCTACGCTGCCGCCTCCTTCTTGAAATTTAGTCTATTTTTTGTAAATTGTTATCATCAAGTATTATGGTAACATCTATTTTTTAAAATTTTAAGATAACATTGCTTTGCTGATTGTTCCAATATCCCCTAACAATGAAATATAGTAATACAAAAGTTAACTAAGGTATAAACATGCAAAAGGAGAAGTCTCCCTGCGATCATAAAATGATGTTATTTTCTGTTCAGCAGTTCATGTTACTGCTGTTCATGCTAATTAATTAAAGGAGCTGTTGCTGTAATGTGCAAACAGGGAATCTGAGAAACTGAGAGGGCTTTTAGGTCTCGGAGTGAAGTTAAGTCAATCTGGGCGCGGGCAATCAAATGTAATGAAATCACTTGTCAGTGCTAAGCTTGCAAAAACTGTGAAGTTTGACTAGGGAGTAAAAGGATTATAATTAGATTTCCAATAGGATAATAACTAAATGGCAGAAAGCAGTAAAGAGAAAATATTACTTTGTTAGCTAATGGTGCTGCTGTTCGGTTTTAGTTTTTATCAGCACACTTGTAGTTGTGCTAATTTAATTTGCTTTTATCAGCAAAAATGCACTACTCAAATGGTACTTGAATGTCATTTGCAAAAATCATTGATCTGAAGGTGCACTTAATGACACCCAGTATGTTTATTTTATGTGAAACGGAGATTGGTTGATAAAACGGTTGATGCACTGTCTTGCTGGCCCACAAGTGAGTTATGGAAGGAAGACCAGAAGGGTATCTGTGTGCGTGCATCACCCTCTCCTGCAGCGCTCAGCTATGCAGGGGGCCTCATGGCTACAGCAACTATTACTTTTCTATTTTGTCAGCTAAAAAGCTTCTCTCAGATCAAGCTGTGGTGGACTAGAAGATCGGGTACATGCAGGATGGAGGTATTAGACTGTAAAGTTCAAAAAAAGTTTTAAGTCTCGTCTGCACAAAATTTCCGTTCAATTAATATACAAAGCATAGAGAAAATGAGTCAACTAAATGGAAAAGATTTATAATGCAGATCAGAATCCCAGTATATGAACAGCTTGTGTTAATAAAATCATTTTAAGAAATGAGCGTAAAATATGATATGACTTAATCACTGTGAAAGGTGGCTGTGCAGTATTTTTGTAATTTTCCTTTAAACCGTCTTAAGGAGATACTGGCAGTGAAACTAATTGAATTTCAAAGGAAAGGCACTGTGTGAATGATAGATTTCTGTCCAGCAGAGCTATTGACAACAGAAAAAGAAAGGTCTGCATTGATGCTAACGCTTTTTTCTGTGCAATAAAGAGAGATTTTGGAAGCTTGGAAACAGCTTTGTATTAGGGATGTGTTTTGACCCTTCCTCCTCCCAGGGCCCAAAAACCACAAAACAAATGAAGGGGGCAATGAGGGAGTGCTCAAATTGTTAAAGACGGCAGCGCAATAGTAGCTGTCAGGTACAAAAATTGTAATCAAAGGAAAAGAGAATAAGAAGATATTACAGTATCAGCATAAATAAAAATGAAAGAGATGGTGCTACAGGACAGAAACACTTGGAAATCTAAACAAGCTCTATAGAGAGCTTTTCAGAAACCTTTCTATCACCTGAGAGCGCTTAGTGAAAGAACTGGCTACACTCATCACACGTTTACATACGAACAGGATTACCATACTAAAACTGTCAGAGAAGTCAGCGTACGCTGCCATTCATTACTGTGGTGCAGACAAGAGATGTTTTGCCATTGAGGAGCGTATGACAGGTTTACAACTCCGATTGCACAAGTCACGTTCTGCTTTCACAGAGGGGCACCAAGCTCAGAGATACCGAACGTTGTGGATATCCAGTTCCCCCTTTGTTCAGGCTTTTAACCTGAACAAAAACTTTATCATCCAAAGCCTGTTAGAACTAAAGAATGATGTAGTTGGGATCAGATTAGAAAAAAACAAACCAAAAACCAAAAGAAAAACCAACCTGAATTAAAAATCATAAAATCACGAGGTTTTCTTGTGTATCAGTAGACTACGGGAAGTGTAAGAAAGTTCTCTTAATTCCTTCTAGTACACAAATGGTTGTTGGAAGTGGCTATGTGTCACTTTCCCCACAGTTATTTATAGTAATTTTTGAAGGGAAGACACATTTGAGCCAACTGTAACTTTTCTCCTTCAATTGAAAATTGAAATTAACTTCCTTTTTTTACTAGATTGTGTCCAGATGCACCTTTGACTCTCAGAATCTTTTTGGAAGAGCACTGAGCACTCATCTCAGCAGGTATCATGTATAAATCACAAATGTTAGGAATATTTTGCTTGTCAAATTTAAATACATGTGTCCCAAGCGCTTATCCAATATTTTGACTATTTCTGGCAGTAACGATTTTCAAATTGTAATATTTAGAGCACAACTCTAATCATATGTGTACATATATATACACACATATGTTTTATATATATATATGCATTGCAATAAAGCTGTGATTCTCCTTCTTCGTAATGCATCGCATATGATCCTAAAATCACAAAAAGAGACAGTAGTAAAAATATTTGAAAGCTTTCCTGTATAGATGACAGATGGACGACAGATGCATACCAGAGGTATGCAACGTCAAGCCTTTAACAGTTGAGAAATGCTAGAAATTATGTTTGTATCTATAACTGTACTGCAGTCCTCCTTTGGTCTGCACAGAAGGGGACTGTCTTTAGTTACTTCAACACACGTTATTTTTTGCACATAACCATTACATGATTCAGTAGAAGGGGTGGAAATGCTCTAAGCAGCAGCAGTTATATTGAAACAGGCAGCTGTCTCCAGGCTGCTACAGTAGCCAGCGCAGAACTGAATGGCGCGTAATGAACACGGCTCAAGACTGAAGGGAGAAAACGGTTGATTTTATAGAAAATCAACACTGCAAAACTGGACTTTCTCCAAAGTCGGAGAATTTCTATGTTCAAATTGCTCGGACCAAATTTTATCACAGGTGACTATGGATTTTCTGCGTCTCACATAGGCTTCCAGTGGTAATGGAAATAACCCCGAAGATCTCTGTATCTCAGCTCCCCCAAATGATGATTTACACAACTCCCTTACGTCGCAGGCCTATAGCCAGAATGCATTTATTATTCTTTGGGAAGCACTCAGACAATATGTGAATGTTCTGTATTTACAAACAGTCACCGAACAGTGAGGAAGATGAAGCACTATATAATTGCTCGTAACATGAACATGACTTTCCTTTTCCACCTACAGTTTATGTAGTTTTTGAAAACACCTATGAACTTGATAGGAAGGTAAGGATCAGAGGTAAAATGTTTTAAAAAGATAAATCATATGTAAAATCACTTTTGAACTAAGCGCATATATCTGATAGCTGAATAGGAGTTTCCCACAGCTCTATTGAAACAAATTTAATCTCTGGTCTTGTAAAGTACCGATCTTTCAAAGGTTTTCTACACTGAACAGGAAAACAAAATGAAGTTGTGTAATTTACTTTTATCTTAAAGCAGGAAAACAGAGACAAAAACTATTCTGCATTTGATTTCATTTTTAATGCTCATGATAAACATGTACGTGATGGGGTGTGGTACATACTGCACCTTGCATTGCTGCACTGTCGTGCTGGGTTCCGTTGTGTTCTATTTCCATATCGGGGATTCCAGCATCTGAAAGACGTGACACCGAAGATTAATGCACTCCCCTTTGTCCTTCTCTCATGCATCTTTAGAAAAATATTTATAGCAAACTAGGGTGATCTCCAAGTTACACAGTCTTGCATAAAACATTTGGTCTTCATAGAATTTTCAGTAGTAAATTGTTTCCAAAATGTGCAAACATTGCTGGTCTCACAGTGAATTATTTTTAACGTGCTTCACATTTGTCTGACGATCAGATAATAACCAACACATGATATTAATATGTCTGCAAAAGTCTCTTGGAGAATGAGGGCATCTGACATATGAAAAATAAAAGTTGAAATCAAACTGTGGTAACATTAAACTACATTGACTCTCCTAGACATATACCTGCAAAGAACAGAACTAAAGACTATAGCCAATGCCAGTCAACATGTTTGTCTGCGTGCGCGTATCAGTTTGCATGAGTGCATGTTACAGATAAGGACTGTGCAAACTGCATTTAAAAGACTCAGCTCAGGATGTTGGACGCATGCGTTATCACCCAGAACAAAATTATGTATGTGGTATTATGTGAAACATTTCCAGATTTCTGAGAAGAGCTTTCCAAAATGGACTGTGCTCTTTTTTCCAGGTTGAGAAAGAGTCTCATAATGATACGCGCTTTTGAACTATTTAATTTCATATTGATAATACCTCTGTACGCACAGTCCTTCGGGGTGGGGGCAGGGGCTCCAACACCCCAGGGTGTTATGATAACAGATGCCATTATCCACCTTGTGCCAACAAGGATTAGCATGAAGGGTATGTGATTTGAATCCATGGCACCTCGAATCCTGGAGAAACATCTGCTTCCCTTATAATACAGCACTTAGAAATTGCAGCAAGAAAAGAACCCACACCTGAAAGGGAGCTGCGAATATAGTCTGGAAGGTTTTGCTGTGTAGAAGCCTGTTCTGGACTTTCTCAAATAGAGAATAACTGTACTGTTGCTTTCTCAGATCACATTAGTTGGAGTGTCAGTATCTATCGCAAAGGTGACATTTTGCTGGTCACCCTACAGCCTGACCGGACTCTATGTCGAAGTGGGGAAACCCATTAAAGCACAGTCCATACACAGAAGAGTAATATGAGTAATATCTTAGTAATAGATGTGTAAATGAAATATATGTGATGTATGCATATATAGCCTTATAAATACATATGAGCAAATAAATATTTTCATGTATACAATTTTTTTCTTATAAAATTACAAGTGACTGCTATTACACAGGGTTTCCCTTATTCAGATTGCTGTTTTGAAGGGAAGTTCAGGGCACTGATCTATTAATCTAAAACGGTTCTTTCTTTTCAAACCTTTTAGAGTACATGTGGTATACACACAAAACGACAAAGTCATCTGTAACTAATAACAGCATCTGTTAAATGAGACCGACCGTCAGAGTGAAATTAAAAATATTCAGAATAGCCCTTCACATTTTGTTGTCATAAAATTGTACCTGCAATTAAATTGTGGATTAAGATGTTAATGAGCTACCTGATTTGCATGTGCAATCAGATTAGCATGTAAATATCAGCTTCTTGCAGGCACTAACATATATATGACTACCTGAGCGTGCCTGCAACCAAAACGTTAGCAGCCAGGCCCACAACAGCAGATGTAAAGACCTGTTAATCACATTGCTGGCATGTTGGTACCCTTTAATTTGTGGCTTCCAGAACTGCTGAGTACTCCTAACTGCAGTGCGAGCCGCAGGTGCTTACCAGCAATGGCAGAATCTGGGTGAATGACCTTACAGAACATCAGGATGTTAGGTTTTTTCTGACATTCATCTCAAGGCGCTGGCTATGTCTGTGGGATCCGCTCTGGGCATTTTTCTGATCCAGGGGAGGCGGTGGGAAAGGTTTCTGCTGGCTCTGTCCACCCACTCTCCCTTGGGTCATTGTCCATTACCACGGTGCAACTGCAAGCTGTACATCCATGCCTGAATCACCGCCATTCACTGTCAGTACATCGGAAAAGCCAGCCAGTTCCTGGTTACAGTGATATGCTGGACTATAAAAGCCAGCAGATGAGAACGCCTCTGAAAGATGTTGCTCTCATACTTAAAGAGTTTATATCTCTTAGGTGCTCCAGATAAATCACAACTTGCAGTCCATTGCAGAGTGCTGCGATGGCAGTTCACGTAGACAGGCTAGCCCTAACTTTAAAAAACAGTTTGGGTAGCCCTCACAACTGAGAACTCAAGACAAGCTAAACTCATTATTTTTACTCAGCAATTCCGGCAGTTTTTGCAGTCTGCTTATGTTGTTATGGCTCAGTTGCTAGCAGTGCCCAGAGTAGGCAGCAGAAAGTTAACGTAAACAGTACACGACCTACAAGCGCAGCAGAGACTGAATGTAACTCTGATTCATGAGCCTCTGCAGAGACTTCGGGGTAGGGACGCACAGATTAAACCTTAGCTACAGAACCTGCAATTAATTAAAACTCAACTAGGTTCAGTCTTAAAGATTCAAACCAAAGCTCTAAACTTTGGTCAGAACCACATTAAGCAGGAGAGGCAAATCCTCCCACTACCCAAAACATAATCACCCTGTTTAGGAGATTAACCAATTTGCTTTTGTTTCACAAGAATATTTGGGAAGTATTCAAAACTTAGTCAGCTCTGAAAGCTGATACATATTTAACAAACTTAATAGGTCCTGAGGTTGAGCAAACTTCAGCCAAACGGCTTTTAAAATGAAGCTCAGCAGTTCTAAAAATTAATCTGCTGGGAGAGAAGAGTTCAGAGAACCTTATAGGAACCAAATTTCACATTGTCTTAGCTGGCACTGTAACAGATTTCTCCGGTAATATATTCAGCATTTCTTGTCATGTCTGTGTAAACTGCTCTGTCTGTTTCTCTAGTTGCAGACTTATTTATTTTTTTTAATTCATGACCCAGAGCACGTGGCCTGAAATAGATTTTTAATTATTTCAGGAAAGGATTGTGTTTTTTTATTCTGGAGTTTGCTTTGTGCATCATCATTTTTTTTTCCACTCAATTAAACATCATTTTAAGCTAACTGTGAAAGGCCAACTAAGACATTACCATTTAACATCCTGAGACCGTCACCTGATGTGGCCTGTTTAAGCGCCTGTTCCACTTGTTCTCTTCTCTTTGATTCAAATTCCAAAGCTTCCTGCAATTTTCTCTTTGCCTTTTTTTCTTTCTTCAAGCGTTTCTGAATTGTTGCTGAAATGTAAATATATTGTAAGAATGGCTGTTAAAGCACAATTAATATATAATGGAGACGGTGAATGAGTTTATTTTCAATGTTCAAGGGGCCAGTTCTAGTTTGAAAAAAAATAAAATCTGGCATGAATCTGATACAAAACCAAAAAAACCCCAAGCCATACCCTGTAGTGAAACAATGAACAATCTGAAAGGGCTTTAGATCTTCTTAAAGATCTTAAATCTTATTCTCACTCTGGAATAGTCCCATGGATTTAGGTCTCCTGACCAGAAGGTGAGAGTCTGAGAGCCAGCCCGGTGGTTCACGTTACAGAGACTTCACCAATTTGGACTAAATTCCAGCTACAGTTCTGCACAGTTTGGTTGAGCAGATCATTGGCTTAAACTAATTTCTAGCAACAGCACCAATGTTCATCCTCAAAATCAAATAAATCTCTCACCCTTCATTCTAACCTTTTCCCTTAATGCTGAAAATTATATTGCTCCTCCTCCTCCAGTAGTTTTATCTAGAAAGATAATCCAAACACATGGGTTATGTCTCCCCTGACCACTCCTCGTGGATGGAGGAAATCTTCTGAATGTGTCAGAGATTCAGGTTTCGTTATGTTTTCTAACATTAAAAGGAAATGAAATCTATTTCTGCAGGCGAACTGTCTGTGTGCAGTGTTGGAGAATCTGAAATGTCAGTAGCGATGGTGTACAGAGTGAAAGCCCACACAACTAGGTGGCAATTTTTTTGGTAAAAATGGAGCAGCGGTTGGGTGAATTTTGAAGCAGAGTAACTGAAATAACAAGAACCACTGCCCAAGATAGAAGCCAGGTGTAAGGCTATTGAGAAGCTGGGTTCAGTGGGTACATACTCAAATGACAGATCAAATGCATAGAGAAGGGGTACGTACTGAGTAACGTGAGTACTTTCGCACTTCATCACTAGTGGGAGAAAAAAGAGGGAAAGCCAAAGAAAGGAGAGAAACAAAAAAGCATTGGGTGTACGTTGAGAATCTCAGAGAGAAATTAAAAGGGAACTTCCCAGGTAGAAAGCAGGTTGAAAAGAAGCTTATAACACTGCTAAGTAAATCAAGTATATTCTCTTCATTGGTAACTTCTCCTTCTAACTGAAGCACTCTATACAACGCTGTATAGTAGCTGGTTGTTTGGACTTAAAATAGGTAACAATGCAGTAACACAGTGCTCCTGTACAGCTTTGCATTAGATCTCAATGCACTTTACGGTCGTCTCATCTTCTCTCTTTTATAGATGGAAAGCAGAAACAGTGTCTTGACAAAGATCATCCGCAGGCCATTGGTACAGCCATGTAAGATTTGGCAGAAAACAGAAGTATTCCTGACTAATCTCAGTCTTAAACCCAACTATAAATCAAGTTAAAACTGTAACTAGAGAATTGTATAGTATTAAGTGTAGCCAGATGATCAATATCTTCATTGGGAACTGCTGGCATTGGCTATGCTTGTATTCCCTCACTTATATAAATTCAAGCAATACAATGCACCTTTTAAGCCTTTTCCTTTTCAAACCCTGAATCTTAATCCCATATTTAACCTTAGTTTTCACCAGCACCAGGTTACCATTACTTGGGCCAGAACTACATCTAAAATATCTACCTCTGCTTACAACCACCCTTCCTGTGCTCCTGCTGGCTAACAGACTGTCCTTATTATCCTTATTAAACTATCTTTAATGGGCTCTTACACTTGTTTTTTCACCAGTGCTGCAAGAACACTCTCTTGCGTCTCTTCATTGTATGACCTGCACCTCCCTTCCCTGGTTTAAACTGCTCGGTAGGATCTCTACAGTCCCGTCACCGCACTTCCGCTGAGTGTACCCTGCAGCCAGAAAATACTCTCCTCCTGGGCACAGCTTGTGTTCCAGGAAATCTGCCATCAGCTGGCACGTCTGATGGGCATGAGGAAGATTGCACCGGAGGCTGATGCCCACATACTTTCTCAGAACCAGCTGGAGAACATTTTTAGCAAGCTCTGGAAGGGGTCAAAGACCACCTCCGTAGCATACCCCAGCTCATATGAAAGCGCTACGTTTCTACAACTCATCGCAGCTTGTGCAGAGGATCGAAGGATGCTTTTGCCTTGTGCTGCTGCTGCTTCAGTTCACGTGTGTAGTCTAATTTCACAGAGCAGTACTTAATCCCATGGATTCATTATGGAATCAAACAAACAAATGGAGAAGCGAGGGCACTAGAAAAGGTAGGTAAAACTAACAGACTAAAAAGAATTTGAGCTTAAACAGAAATGCCCTTTTAAAATTACCATCTATTTTAGAGCCAAGTTTGCTAGTGTGTACACTCTGGCAAATATTGCTCACAAATATTGTTAAAATGAAAGTTGAACTTATATGAGCTGTATTTTGCAATCCCTTTTATTTATTTGCTTCTCCTGTATATTAGATACCTGTGAATTTCAAATCACAACATATTGTTAGAAAATTTACTAAAAACTTTGGAAAAAATTCTGGGAAAATCCACAGTATTTGCATAACTTTTTGTGACCACTTGTTCACCTGAATTCTTCCTGACTTTTACAGATCTGTCTGGATTTGTAAATGCTCCATTCGGGGTGGGTGGGGGGGGGGGGGGGAGGATACCATTACATGGGAAATCTCTGAGAGACTTAATAAATTATGAATGTCAAAATGTGATCTGTAGAACATAACTTTGCAAAATTGAGCAACCCGTGTGAAAAAGCCTATCTCTGACTTGCTATAATAATAAAGACGTGCACGTGGCGATGACCAGAAAGGCAAACAATTCTAAGGATACTGATTATTGGTGAAATCCTCTTTTGAGCCAGAAGCCAAGAAAGTCTGCGAATGGCTTAAGGTTTTTGTTGACTTAAATGTGACTCAGTTGGTGCACAGTGTGCTGTCTGCCTACACGGAGGTAAGTTTTGTTTCATAGAAATACGGCAGCCTCATCCACACTTAGACTGGGGTGACGCAACGTTTCTGAGCACTCACTGCAATTTAACAGCTTCAGTAGTATTTACGGACCCTTCACAACTCAACTTAGAAGTGCCCTTCTTTGTTGCCTCTTACTGAGACTTGGCGCTGCAGACAGCTCTGTTCTGCACGCCTAATTTCAATTCAAAATGCACAGGAAGACAGTACTTGGCATCTACATTTTTGGTCTTATCTAGTTTTATCTTTCTGATTTCACGGATGTAATCTAGAAGTAGCTTTTGGCACATAAAGTACTATTCCTCTCCTTTAGATGCAGAGTTGAATTTTAAAAAGAATACTGCCTTCTTTGCAATATCACAGCAAAAAATTCAGATTTACCAATTTAATTGCCTATTATTATCAAAAGCTTCTAAACAGTCATGGTTTTGTCTCAGAAGGCTCCATTTGGGGAGTGCTTTTGTATCTCACTCTCCTGATGGAAAAAAAATTATCTAGGGTTATTTGCTTCAGATCTTGCACTTGGGTAGACAACTTCTCGTAGTTCTGCCTATTTTGTTGCACTGAAGTTATCTACAAGAAAAATGAGCTGACGAGCACCTAAAGTACAGAAATGTGGGCTAGATAAGTAGTAAGATAATGAAAGAAAAATCAACTAAATACCCACATTACCAACATATTCTCTTTCTCACAGTAAGACTGATCCTCAATGCTTGGAGAATAATAGCAGAAAACAAAAGAAATTAAAGCTGTCAAATGAAGAAATCGGGCTGGGAATACACAGGCGGAGTGGTAATAATACATGTGAAAGCCATGAAACTGAATCAGCTTTCCTCCGCAGAACCAGCCAAGACTCTCTGCGGCCAGTTGCCCTCCAGGAAATAATCCTTCAGTCACTGTTCTGTCTGCTTACAGAAAAGTGTGCTTCATTCTGGTTTTATTAAATTTAAATCTTTCATTACCAGTGCTAGTCCACTGCTGCACTACACTGTAGTATGAATGTCAGTTAACTCCGAGTCCTCAATAGCTCCAGCTGGAAATGCCAAAGGGTTATACATTTAATAGATATCTAAACTCCATTTTTCATTCACTCACCTCTGCTTTGCAGCTCAGCTGTGAGTTGCCTTTCCAAGCTCTCTCTTAGTTCTCTCTCTCTACAAAGCTCCATCTTTAACTCTTTCTTTTCCTGCTGTATCTGCTTTTCCTGGACTCTCGCATTGTCCACAGCCACCTTCAGTAGGCCCTAAAACACACACAAATGTAAGATCTGAAAATACCAGTTTGTTTCAGCAGTGACAAAATTCATCCATTTGCTTCTTTTATACCCTCTAGGAAAACAGAAAAATTGAAAGCAGGAACCTATAGACCTGGAATGCAACTGGGCATTTAAAGTAGCTAAATGTTATATATGAGCAATTTTGTGGCATGGAATCGTTCAGGATAGCTTTTGCTAATTCATCCTACTGATGTGGTTTATTACAAACGGAGTGCCGTACCATTGCTGACCTCGGTCAACTGCAGGGAGCAGCAAAGGAGGAATAATGAGACTGGTGAATTTTAATATGACCATTATTGCCAACTATTAAGTCAAACAGACAATGTATGAAACCCTTTCACGATCGATAATGCCAGATAGTGGAAACCTAAGCATTACATTAAATAAAAGAAATTAGAATTGCAGATACAAAATAGTTTCTGAAACTTTTAAAGAGATCGAAAAAGAAACACATTTTATCCATCATGACATAGCCTGGCCCTATAGAGAATAATTTACCTGAATGTTGGTTAATAGTGTTTCTACTGATGAGAGACCATCAGCAAAAAGAAATGGCGCCGGAAATCCAGGAGGCAAGGCCTGTCCAGCCAGTTGGACTTTATCTAAGGTTGGTTTCATTATTGGAATGGCAATTTGGACCTCTTCTGTAAAGATAGGTTTAAAAGCAACATCAGAAAGCATTGGAAATATAGGTAAATGTAATTTCTAGAAACTAGCATTCTGTTTACCTGGAAGTCAAAATACAAGCGCATTAGTAAAATTGACATTGTTTCAGTTTTTGGGCAGCTGTGATTGTTGCTAAGGTAAGTTTGCAAAATAGTACAGAACAATAACAAATACACTGAAGACTGTAACATAGCTGTAATAGAGTATAGACTATTATATCTCAAATTCTACAGAATTATACCACAGAATTATAACAGTATTACGCAGTTCATTAAACCTGAATGACCTCTCTTCATTCTATCATGTTTGCCATTCTGTGATGTGCGTTTTCTGTTGCTATAACCTTGACAAAATTCTAATCAAGAAATGTATCACATCTCTCTACTCCTTTAACGTTATCCTTCCCATACTCAGCAGTAAATAATCTCCACTGAGTCATCCCCTCCTGCTTCGCTAGCACCAACTCCACGTTGGCAGGAAAGTGTCAGCACGGGTTTTCTTAACAAGTACCTCGCTACTGTCAGCCTTTCTAGTCACAGGCAGTAGCCAAAAATGCTTCGCTGAGTTATCTCTACCGGAGGTATAAAGAGAGCTGGGTGGCGGGGGGTCACAGGAGCGGCCGGGGAGGAGAGGGCGCTCCGGCACAGGGCCTCGCTCCTGCAATTTACTGCACAGAACTAGATTGATGCATCTCTTACAAATTGGAGAATCGGGACCTGGTAGCTTCCCCTTCACTCGCTGTTTCAAATAGATCATGTTGTTATAGATCGAGCTGTGCACAGACAGTAGAAATGTGTATCCGGAAAGAAACAACAACATCAGTAATCGCTTTTCAAAAATCCTTTAAATTTTGTGATGAATCAGTACTATCACCGATGAACTCACATTTTTGAATAGGATAATTTAAACATACTTTAGGATAGTAAAGATATCTCCTTCTCTCAGATCCCTATGGGTACTTCTTCCCCATGTATTCATTTTAAACATCAAGTTAATTGCTGAAAACCACAAAATTAAAATCTGTTAGCAGTCTTCAAAGCCAAACTCTCTACATTTCTTTTACTCTGAAATGTTAAAAAAACATTTCTGTGTAACATTCCAGGGAAAAGCAGTCTATATGTATTATGTTCCTGCACTTGCAGAAATCATGAAGAATATCTTCTCAGCAATTGCTTTTTAGTAAAGCTTGCAACTAGTGTATTGACCGTAAGTTCATGATGCGTGTGTTTTCTAAGGGCAACTGCACAGCCAGTCCCGACAGTTTCATTTGCCAAGTGTCTTGGTCATATTAAAGCCACGATTTACAATTAGACCATACCATATTCAAAAGGCCTCCTTCTCCCACCTCTCTTATTAAAAAGAAAACAACCCAAAACCTCAGAAAGAATCTGACAACAATGAATGAAACCACGGTGTCCCTACAGCAGTACTATTACCTAGATGCTCCAAACTCCAGGAGCATCTGTTGAGCAGCAAGCACTTTTTGCTGTGTTTCTAAACCACGCCTACTGACAACGAACCAGGAGCATTAGCAGTTTTCAAGTATTCTTTGAAATCTCTGTTTAGGGAGTATTTTGTTTTCACTGTGTGAGTTCATTAAATGGAACATCTTTATAACGATTCTTCAAGACTAGTAACAACAAAAGCCAGTAACCTCCGCACATCTCCACAGCTATCTCTTTAGAGCTGTGTTCATGTAATTTAAATGATCCATTTAAAAAAAAACAAACTCTGGTTAACGTACTCAGACCATGGAGTTCGCGCTGATTCAGATACACCACTTCTCGTATTTAAACACCTCATATCAGTGGCAGAGTTTTTTAAAATGAAGTGATTAGTTGTAACGTATGATGCCACACAGAAATAACATCTAAGCCACGGAGTCACAAAAGACTAAACAGAAGTGGCATCTGAAGAAGAAAGTAATACATGAAGTATGCATAACAAAACTATAGCTGCTTTAAAATCTCTAGAAATCTCTACTATTTGGAGATGAAAGTAATAACATTAAATTGGCCGAAAGGAAAATTACTATTGACTGTGAAGACAGGTTGCATGGTCTATGGTTTGTAATGTTACTGTACAGCAGATTGAAGTTTCAAAATAGTATTACTCTTCTTTAAAGAGATAGACACAGCTAAATTAGGTGCTGCTTGCTGCAGTGAGGATCAAATGCAAAAAGAATCATATTTCATCAGACCTAGTCAACACCAGGAAAATAAATAGAAATATAAGAGGTATGCAGGCAATGATTCATTTTGATAATCTGGCCCAAGAGAGACACATAGAGACAGCACACAGATCTAAGCTTCTACCAAAAGACAAATAGGACACAGAGGGTGGGAATTGGGATGACAGTGTAGCAGAGGTCACATCGATTTTCAGCAGCAGTTTTCACACAGATGAGATAACCCTGGACTCTATTTGGCCCATTGTTCATATCCTACCTGTCCCAGAAGCAATAAATTTCCAAGTCCCAGAAAAAGGGCAGTAAAGAAGAAGGATTCTACTTATGACTTCTTATGATTAAGTTTTTGTGCTAACCAAACATGCTTTGCAGACCAAGGTCACATTGCATGTTAAAGTCTGTAACAGCTGAAAACTAGAAGCAGCGTATTATGTTTTAGCGTATATGGGTGGAAACTGTCAAGCCATTCATCATTTTTTTTTTTTCTGATTGAAATCACACTCTGCAAAGATGAATGATAAATGCATTAGAAATCTATTTCAATCTTCTAATAGGTCTTCACATCTGAATGGTGTCTACATCTTGTCCGTATTCTGAATAAGTGCACAGTTAGGCAGAAATTTATTAGCTAGACTGGAGAAATCATAATCGGTAAAGCAATTAAAAATGGCATGTGTTGGAAGCATTTTTTGTGGATTGTATCAAATGTATCTCTTTAGTAGAAACAAAGATGTTGATTTAAGCATTTTGATTTTAAAGAACACTAAAAATATAAATGCTAAAAGCTGCACTCCCACATATAGTACAACAGAATAAGCAAGAAATAAAGCTAGGACAACTACAATCTAACCAAGGACACAAACAACCTTTCTATTTATTGAAGCAAAGTGGGAACTACTTTTATCGAGCTTGTTTGTTAAACCTGCCATGCTTTATAATAGCATTCAGGAATCCATTTAGAGTGCAGTCTTTTTATTTTAATTTCTAGCTGGCATCCAGATGAATAGACAAAAGCAAGACTTACATTGCAGAGAAAAGAAATACACAGTAAACACTAACAGTGAATGGATTATTATCCCAGGAAAGCACATGGAAATCTTCTAGAAAGTTTCTTGTTCTTAATTCAATATACTAAAGTATTTCATCTTCTGTCTCTTGCCTAGGTTGCAGAAATAGAAATTGGAAAATGAAGCATCAACCTACGGACTAAACGCAGCACTGGGAACACGAGTAATGCAAATTGCTCCCTGCATGACAGTACATGGCCCAAACCAACAGGCAATTTTTATTTGCCAGCTGGTTTATATTCTTTCAGAAGGCATGTTTTTAAGTCCATCATTCATATACCTGATACACTTGGCATGTCACATCCCTCTCAAAACACGGCAGAAATATTAAAGCTATGATTTACATATTGCCTAACGCTAGTTAGACCACCAAGTTATTTCTTCACATACACTTCAAAACTTTATCTATCTGGACCTGTATAAGCATTACATGTAAACCTCACCTCAAATAGCTTATAGAATGTAACTCATGCACAAAATAAATATGTGGCACATGGCGAAGAGAGTAACAATTTATACAAAATGTATAGTTACCAATCTGTTAGTTACTAACCCAGGCATTTGATCTCAGAAAGCCTTCAGCCAGCGTTAATAAGACCGTTTTGAACATAGATGGCAGCTGGGTCACTCCTTTTCCCTGCCTGTGGCATACAATTTAGAAACCTAAGGACTAAAATGGTTTATCACAATTATAATTCTTTGAGCTTCATCTCTGAGTGATGGGGATTACATTAATGGTCCATAGTTACAAAAGAACAGCCTAGACACTCTAATGGACCTTTCTGACCTTTAATAAAATAAAACAGGGGATCTGCAACACCAGCTGAGTTGTACGTGCTACTCATCTCTGAAAATAAGATGCTACATTTTTATTTGAAATAGCATTATTTGCCCAAAGATCTTACAGAATCATCCAAACCAATGTATCTTTCTAGCGGTAAGAGGTCCCTTGACTTCCAGTTGTATATTTACTTCACACCAACAGTGACAGGCAGCGGTGTCCAAACACGGGTATTTTGACAGAATGAGGGCCCAAATTCTAACTTTTGACTGCAAAAAGCAGTTTTCCAAAAAAGGGAGACTTCTTATTTTAATTTTAAACCTTGGCAACTTCTGTGTTGCTTATCTAGAAACTAGTACAATTTTTTTCTTTTACAGTAAGGTAAGTATGAAAAACCTGTAATCTAAAGCATTGTTTATTTCAAATATTTTGTATCTGTAAGTCTGCAAGGACAGGGTTATCTGTCTTCAGTGTCTTAATAACTCTGAAAATCCTCCATAAACCTCTGCCTGCCTTTTTCTCCCTCACTCATTGCTTCTCTGCCAGGAGCTGAGCACTCCTGTTCATCAGTGAGAAAAGAGATACCTCCTCCTAACCTGGCACCAATCAGACTTAGAAATTTACTGCTTTAACCTTGTGATTCAGGTGCCAAATTTGAAGTCACTGCTGTTTTTCTTAATTACAGTCCCTGAATGAACAGGGTCAATGAATGCAATTGGGGAGTAGCTGATTAATCCAGTGCACTAGCTTTAAATCAGACTTTATTTCATTTCCAAATGATTGATACCACTTGATAGCACACAAGCATTTTTCACTACTGAGCTTTGCCATAAAAAAACTTCACTTTAAAAATAGTATCTAATCATTAGATATACATTTCCAGGCTGCCTTAAAAGCTTTTGGAAACTATCACAAAACAGTAACATCAACTATGCTCCGCTTCACAGTATCCGCGTCCAAGCTGGTTCTCACCTATGCATTCTGAAATCAATTGATTTTGTCCTGAAGAAGTGTTTCATAAAACCTTTTCCTTGTTTTCAACAGAGGGGGAAAATGTAGACCATGCCCGTTACATTTAGAGCAATGTGCTGGCTTAGGAAAAACTGAGTATTTGGAGTAGTAAAAAAAGAGAAAGCAAACTCTGCAAGCAATGCATTCACCACCTTTCCATAGACCTGTTCTCAGGAATTATGACGGTGTGTTTTCCTGAAGGACGTCATAAAGCAGGCACTTAGTGTTTGAATAGGAGGAGGAGGCAAAAAGCAGAGAAATGAAAATTTCACTAGAAAAGGCTGAAATTACAGTTTACAAATTGTCTTTATCTGTGCACTCTTTATCAAGAGATGCGTAATTATACAGCTTTGACATTTTCATCAAGGTACTCTCATTAATAACACAGAAAATTATACCTATTTATAACTTCAACGTATTTACAATATACTCTGATGTTCACACGGCACCGACGGTAAAAACACCTGAAAATATTTTGTTAATTCGAACCTTAAAAAAAAGGACCCAAGTTAGACGAGATACTAGGTTTGCAATAATAAAAAATGAAATTGAGAAGTGCAGCCAGACATCAGAACTGAAGTGTTTCATTGCAAGTAACTTCAGTCTAAAGTTCGATACGTACAGATTAAGAAAAACAAATACAACTGATGTCACCTGATTAAATTCTGTTCATTAAGGAGAACCGTAAGTACAATTAAGGCTACTAATAAATATACATAAAAAGCCTTCAAAAATGCTATATTTTATATTCACAACAATTACTTACAATTTATAGTTTCTCTGTGTTATTATTATACCTGCTTTCTCCTATGAGCTCCTCCTCAGGCAGGTTTTGGTAATCTGGATTCCGAAACATTTAAAGTTGTTCTGTGCTTTAAGTTGCTTCTTAATCTACGTAGAAGCTTAAGTACTATCGATCTGCATTTTCCATATGGCAATTTAAAGTAACTAGTTACTTGCAGCTAGTAATAGTGCCTTGTCTTCCCTCACACCGACAAGAAGCATTATTTCTACTGACAATAGAGAAAAGTGCAAATGTGAACTATTCAATAAAAAGCTAGTAATAAAATTACTGTGGCGTGGAAGAAAGGAGGAAAATGAAACAAAATAAACAAAATCCTCCTCATGGCCATTATCAAGAGGTTATAAAATTTTTCTCAGCTAACTCCTATTAACATTCACAAGGGGGGTTTTTTTGTGGTGATTTTTAAGCATTGCTGTAGTCTGACTGTTCTTCTACTGAGATTTTAAACTGTCAGATGAGGATGGGTAGGAGGAACTTGCCAAGAAAAAAAAGATTCTTCAATTTTCTTGGCGGATTCAGCTTTTCCCTATTAATGTTGAGATTATTTCTTCAACTATTTTATTGCAAATATTTATGACTCCATATGGAACAGCAGATGTTGAAGGGAAGGGATAGCAGAAAAGACTTCATTTTCAGCAATTACCCTGCTACTTGTTGTCATACTGTAGGTGTTCTTAGTGCATCTATTTTACATACCACCCTGTCCTTTCACACACTGCAGAAATGTCAGTTTGGATAATTAATGTAATAACTTCAGTCCAAATAATTTCCACAATATTCATTTATGAAAAAAAAATAAATAGGACAACAGGAGGAAGAAATCAGGAAGGAAGAAGGAAGATAGGAATTGCTTTCCCAGTCCTTCTGGAATATCTGATCAGGAATCAGTTTCTTGCAAAGCTGCCTTAATACAACATCTTTCCCTTTTTTCCTTTGAGACAGATTCCAGTGACCGCCACCAAGAAGAGAAATCATACAAGAAACAGACAAACAAAGCTATCCAAGAAGCAGTACAATAAACAGTAAAATTATTGCATAAGAAAGGTGAAGAAACACAGGCTGGGTGTGATGAAGATAAATAGGAACAGGTTGATGGTGTTCAAGCTGAAGAAATGCCCATTAACCGAACTGTCAGCCTACCAGCACAGGCAGCCAGAGCTGGCTGGGGAATATCAGTCCCCACCACGCAGACGGTGAGGTCCACTCGCAGGCAGAATCGCGCCTGCTCTGCCACGTCCTCAGGCAGCACATGCGAGCCAGCTCCTGGCCAAACACAACTGCGATTAGCGAGGCATCGTGTTCAGATTAATAAACCGTGCTTTAGCGTGTATCCAAGAGCCGCGCATGGGGGACCTGGGAGGGAGAAGGGTAATAACTCAATCCCAGCGCCATGCTAACTGCAGCTACATGGCTCCCAGACAGGAGGTAGCTCCCAGACGGCGTAACTTGCGGAATGGGCAGGGGAAGCTGGCAGCTGCCTGCAAAAGCCACCTACAAAGGTCTGCCTGAAGGGTGAGGCACACTGTTGTGGTCAAGCTCTGCTGGCGCCATGTACGTCTGTAAATGCAGTACTCGAGAACTGACAAGCGAAACCGTGTACCCAAAAAAAGGCCTTCTGTGCCTCCACGGTTAGGCAATCTCTTTCATGTCCCACTCATTGTAATAAAAGCATACAATGTGCTTTTAAATAATTTTCATCATCTACTCCCTTTATTGCAGTATTTGGTAGTATAACCAATAATTTGAAACAGATCTCATTAGAAAGATTCCATTTTTTCCTATTCACAAAACCCACACAACTATATAAATGCTTCCAGATAGCTGTGATCAGTGGGACCAAATTTTCACCAGCATGGCACGTACGCTTGTGTTCCCACTGTGCACCTGAAAAACTCCACCTGCCTGCTAAAGCTGCAAATGTGCCACCAGGAAAGGCTTTTTTGAAGTTGTCTTCCTGGTCCAGGGAACTATTCAAATGTCAACGGTGCGTATGCTAGGTGCAAAGTCTGTGTTCCTAATCTCAGGCAAAACCAGGCTGGAATCAAGACACTCATTGCCTTCTGGGGTCCAGGCAGTAAACGCAAGTCCCCTCTGGCCAGAAGCAAATCTAAAGGCATACAGAATTGAGCAATAGGGAATGGTGTTATTCCCTGACATCGAATCTTAGTGATCACCAGCAGAACTGACTGGTAGCCAGGGAGCCAGCTGCGGGGCTCTGGGTGCCATCGGAATAAGGTAAAGGAACTCTAAACCTCAAAGTTAGTAAGTATAAATATTTTTGTACTGTGTTTGCCTTCCATAGGATTATACACAGTTAATACTATATAGACATTATAAATAGTTATGTATTATGTGATTTATGCTAACATAGTAATTATGACACACAAGATAATTAATCTCCTAATATATTTTAAAATAGTACCAAACCAATATCAATATTATTACTGTTGAGTTCAATTCCTTAAAGTACATGTATGACCAGCAGTTAAGTCCTCCGAATATTTGAAGCAGGCAGAGTACTCCATTTCCTGGATATTCCTGGATAATTATTCCTGCTTTATTAAGGTTTATTTTACAACTGTGTAAAATAGGTTATAAAGGACAATTCTGCTATTATGTCCTCCCCTGCTTAGGCTTAATAAATATTATATTCCACACCATCCATTAAAGCCAAGCAGTGGAGAAAATAGGAGTGGTAGTAATCTCCTCCACAGATGTAAAATACCTTTAATAAAATAAGGGTGTATAACAGTCAGGAACAAATTACTGAGGTCTGCTTTAATAAAATAGTACCCTTAAAGAAGTATTACTCTTAAGGTACTGATATTCCCACTGGTGATGCACTGTATCCTTTCAAAGCAGTATAGCTTGTTAAAATGGCAAGATATCTTTTTGCAATAGAGTGTTTGTGTCCAGGCAGATACAAGGTTTGTATAGAATGCATCCAGGGAGCCATAAAACTGGTGGGAAACATATTTCTCCGTGGTATTTTAGTACTTCGAAAAATTCAATCACTGGGAAAAAATGTTTTGCTGTAAACATCTGAAGAGCCTTATAAAAGCAATGGCTTCCCACAGCACCTGCTTAAATAATTTTAAGAGGGAGTATGTCTTTGCTCATCTTCTAAAACTTGTAGAAAGCTTCTCCTATTAATTTCCCTGGTGCTGTCAGGCCAAGGCACTTTTAATCAGAAATAATTATGAGTGCAATTGGGGACTGTTCACCAGCAGGCTTTTTGCACTGTAGAAATAAGACAGCTTTCAAAACTGATCGCTAGGAGAAATATGATTGCCTTAACAGGAAAATATACCCAGAAAGATGATCAGCTTAAAAGTTTCCTTCTGAGTGAATTATGAATTCTTCAGATGTCAACAAAGAAGGACTCCGCTTATATATCCTAGCGTTTGAATTCAGTTCAGTTACACATTGATTTTATAAACCCTGATTATCAAGAAACATGAGAAGGTAATCCCTTTTTAATTTACCTTCTAACTGTTTTAATTCTACAGGTGAGTAGCAGTTCTGTGCTGTAGCTGTTACCGGTACGACTCCTGACACAGCCCTGTTGTAGACTTCCACAGAAAATTTTAACCTTGCACCAGCTCCTCAGACCTTCCACGCTGCACACAGCCTGTCCTTCAGTCCCACAGCGCAGGCAGAGGGCACCGGGCTGCAGCACGCCCCTGCCTCCTGCCTTGCTGCAGCAACCAGGGTCCTGCACAAAACAACGCGTGCACCCATCTCCCACCCCGCGCTGCGCAGCAGCACGCCTAAGTGCCGCCGTTGAGATACTGCCAGTATCTCCTGCAGATATTAAAGGTTACAGAACTGAACCCTAATGCAACCAAGCCCCTCTCGGGCTAAGCAACGGTCACAACTTGGCTTATCCCAGTCCTCCTCCCCTCTTCAACTAAGAGGGCAAGTAATAGGCCCTCTGATAGAAATGTTGTCCTGGTGTATCGATATTACATCTTAGTGACAGAATGATTAGACTCACATATATCAGCATTACAGCAGCTCTCGGTGTGGAGAGCTGCATGTCCATAGCAACGTAGCACAACTCTTTGCCACCAAATAATTACATGATGCTCTGGGGAAAGACAAGTTTTCCTAGCACACAGCCAATCTATCAAAAGGGAAAACTCTTTCTGACCCAAATGGCAGCTGCAATCAGAGTATAAATGTAAGCTAACCAGCAAGTAGTCCACATCCACTACTTTGCAACCTAATAACTGTTAAGTCTATTGCTGTCACTTATCCTGAGCTCTTTTAAAAGATCAAATACTGGGTAAAGAAAAGAAAGAGGAAAACTTTCTGCAGAAAGCAGCAGCTATCTGACATTAATCTACTGTATTCTTCCTTCAGATCAGCCTGAGCGTTGTGTTTGGCCGCTGGGGAGGCAGGACGCTGTGCTGCCACATGCTCCAAGCTCTCACCTTACAGGTGCAGCACCTCTTCAGTGACTCACCTTGTGAGCAGTGACTCCCAATACATACCTGAGACAAAACATCACTTGCAAAAAAAGTGTTAAATTAAGTATTTAAACCACAAGAGACTAATTCCAGGGTCCAGTGTTTTCCTCTAACAGGTTACTAGTACAGTGCAGGACTACAGTTCCCAGCAACTGATCAACAGTTTTCCTCTACTCTTCTCTCTGCCCAAGACCTCAAGCACCTGTGCCATCAACCTGAAACAGCAAGATGCATGAAGTTATGCTCTGCTACGGAATGCGGCATATAGCAAAGTTTGGCAGTAAAGCCCTGTTGCTTAGGTTAATTCCGTTAATAACAGCCTAATATCTGCTGAAGGCAAAGCACAAAGGGTGGAGAACTGAGCAACGAAGATTTATTTTTTTTGCCCCTCACAGTCGTGTGTATGTACAATCCCATTCTTTCAGTGACTTGGCATTGCAAACCAATCACCCCAGGAAGATTTTGAGAAACTCCATGAATCTTTTGCCTCTAAATCACTATAATTTATAGTAGACTTTAAGACAAACAAAAAATGCCACTGGCATCATCATTACTAAATAAAATCTGCTAAACAGATTTTTGGATAAATCTCTTGGACTTACATGCTTTTCAACTAAAAACAAAATACAAACCAAAACAAATTACACAGAAACCCAGTACTCCAGACCTCTCACGCATTCACAAACAGATTTCAAACCAGCCTTGGATTTGATTGGATGGCTGAAAAATCCAACCTCACGGACCTGTCGCTTTCTGTGGCTTCTAGATTTGGCAGCCGATGTCTGGAGAGGCAGTGAAGTGCCACAGCGAGCTCTGCAGCTGGCTCCCAAGGAAAAACAGAGGGGAGAGAAAATGGCACCATTTTAAGCACCCTCCCGCTGCAAATACAGAAGTTGAAAAACCAACCGTGACCAAAACCAAAAATACCTTGCCCGTATTCAGTAAAAAAGCGAATAACTAAAAAGCATCAAACAGTTGTCTGCGTATTTTCTTCCACATGACAGAAATAAGGCTCTGCACTCTATTAGTGCATCTGTCCTTCTAGTGGGATTTCCACCACGTCAGCTAGGAGCATGAACTTACTGGTGTTTGTAAGTCAGATTAAAAACTCTATAAGCATAAAATCCTTTAAAAATGTTTAGGTTTTTATTACTGCTACTGTGACTTTGGCTTTTAGCAACCAAAGCATTTTCCTTTTAAAATTGGCTTACTCTCTTTGCAGGGCACACTATATTTTCACTTTGGTTTATTCTACCTCCTTGCTTTGAAACTGTGCATTACTTGAGAGAGTAGCTGACATACCCATTCATGATAGTGCACAAAATGAAGCTTAATGAATCCCAAATGCAATGTACTTCATGTGCTAAAATCAATGTACATTGCCTGCTACAGTATCTCCCTGTGAAATTGAGGCATTTGCTCAGAAATTTCTATCTCAACAGGGTCTTTTCTTTTTTTGTAGCGCTTAACTGCCTTTTGTCTGCTCTTGTCTCCCTCCAGTGTTGCTCAGATGGCAATCTTTTATTCCTTGTGCAAACTCATTTGGAAAATGCTGGATGGGCTACAGCTGTGTACTGCTATGTAAGGTCTAATACATGTCAAGCAGTGCTTTATACGTGCTGAATAAACACAATGAAACAATGTTTTAATTGATTATTAAAAAGGCAGGGTTCTAGACTGAAAGTAGTATTTAAAATCAGATTTAATCAGCTAGTTTTGTAAAATTCTGAAAGGTATTGATGCTCTACACACTGCCATTTGAGCTCTGAAGTTTTCACAAAGGTTACTGCAACCCAAGGTGACGAAGCTAGTGATGAAGCTATTTCTGGGTGGTTTATGCAAACATGCAAGTCCGTAGCCGATGAAAAACAAGCAGTGGATCAAAATATTAATGAAACACGAACCTTACCTGGAAAGGTATTTTCCCACATATCGTCTAAGAAATGAAATAAAATACATGTTTTTCCAGAGCCAATCTCTGTTTAGGTACTGGGGAACCTCTGCAGCTCAATTGTTCTCAAACAGTAAAATACATTCTTGCTTTTATGATGTATAAAGTCTGGATTTATACTCTCTAGTAGTAAATACTGACTTAAAATCAATCTGCGTTGCTTCTGATAAAGGTATCTAAGTTGGATATGCAGTCCAGAACCATAAAAAAATCTCTTTATATGATTTGTTTAAACCAACAACTATTAGACCGTGCAACTAAATTTTTTTTTCAAAGTCAGAACGTCAGAAATAATACAGAAAATTAAGTACTTAGTAATCAAAATAATTGTGGATCCAAAAAAGATGCCTCTGACCCTCCACAGGACACTACTTGGGGAACCACAGATTTTTTGAAGGCCTATTTGAAAGTTTGGGCAACGATTAATCTGAAATGAGATCCAGAGTCTAAATTCTTCTTTATACCAATAAATGTGCTCCACTGATTGTATTTTTCCGTGGCACCCTAGGAATCTGTGTGAAAAAATGTACTGTGAAGCAACTAAGTATTTTTTTATTTTTCCTTCAAACAAAAAATGCCAATGTTGTCCTGAAATTTAGGTTGTAAAAACTGCTAACTTTTATTAAGTGGCAGCATGAAGAACCTTCATTAGCTTGAAGTACATGGATTATCAATCAAATGAGAAATAAACATGGAGCGGATGAAAATGGCAAACTGCTATAATTACAAATGATGTTTTGTGCACGATTGTGTCTCAAGAATTGTTACAGGATGCTGTGAAAAAAAAAATCATTTGTATCCACAGGCCAGAATAATATGGTCTATTACGATGATGTACTTTGGAGCAGAAATGTCATTTGTTATGTTTCACATCGTTTCTGTTCTATCCACTGAATCTGTATTTAGTTTTATTTTTTAAAAAGGATGAATTCGCTTTAGAGAACCGACAGCTTATATGAATATTTTAGTTTTGCTTGCAAGTACCAGGAAAAAAAACATGGCATAAAACTCAAGCTCCAAGTTCCCCAGAATGCCTACTGAGAATAAATTCTATGTTTATTTGTATTTCATTTTCCTTGAACAACTGCCTTTCCCTTGGGTATTTATTAAAAACATAAAAAGAATGAGCCAAATTCACTTCTCAATAACATCCATTCAGCATTGTTGAAGCTTGTAAAATTGCACTAGACTAGCCAAGGGGAAAATTTTACTCACTATTTAGTAAATATATATAATTTTTTTTCTGGTGGAGAAGATGCATTGTTTACTCTTTAAATTCTCTGCCTGCTCCTGCTTATCAAAGAAGAAAAAGCAGCTGGTTTGTTACAAATTCGTGACCTCACATAGGAATAGATATGACGTATATGCTCTCTTCACTCATTCAGTTAGGGGTTACTTGGGGCAGTCCTACACTATGCATTTCCCATCGGACTTGTTGAAGACTTAAGCAAAGTTTCCATCAACTCTGTTACACAAAGAATTAGTTACATTTTCTTCTGTACTATTTGCCTGAAGATTCCCATAAAGAATCTTATTTGACCTACATTCTAAAATCCACAGTTTGAGGAAGCGTTAGCAGCAGAATGGCTTAAAGTGAATTCGGCCACAGGGAAGGTCTATTCTCAATGCAAAGTTGGAGGAGCATTTTTATACTGCAAACGGTGCATGACAGAGACATCCACTTTCGCAGCAGCTAAACCAGCAAAATCCACAAAAAAATGCAATGAAACAACCTCCCAGTCAGGCTACGACCACAGCTGAGCAGCCAAGTTCTCTCCACACCGCACCCCTCCCACCTCCTGCACCAAGTTTCCATCAGGCCAGGCTGGGCTACCCAGGGTCGCTCTTCACCTACCAGTGCAGATGTCTTAAAACTATCTTGATACCATACAAAATGAAAAACCCAATTCCCATTATGTGCAATCACTTCTCCCAGTGCAGCTGACCATCACCGTGGTTTTTGTACAGTTTGATTATGTCTTTTTCAACAGAGCTTGCAGGAAAAGTCATTCGACACTAACATTGTAGCATGCAACTATGACTCCTAGATGGAGCACGTGGCCAAGAGCAGGGGTTAGTGTTTCTTGCCCACTACTCCCCAAGAAATTACAGTTTATAGCTTGTTAGTAGAAAAATGATGTCTTTAAGATCTAAGCCAATGTTTTCAGAAATATCATGGATTGTCTTTATTGCCAGCATAACAAAACCCCCAAAATATAATAGCAAGTAATGCGACCATTGCCCTTGGCAGCACCATTAAACTGGGCAGTGAACTACTTCAAATAGCTGCGAGTGTTAAACATTAGTTCTGCCTTAAGTAGGTTGATTTTAACAGTCAAATGTGCACTGCAGTCTATCTGAACATTAAAAGCACCTTTCAAACTTAATTTTACAGAAATGTTAACGACCAGAACAAACTATTGAAGGCAAAAAAGAAAAGTAATTATTTCAACAGATGAAAGGAAACAGTAAATTAACACTCTTGTTTTAAAAGGGGGCTCAGTAACTTATCTGCTTGAAGGAAATACCATTAACTGAAGGTACTATGGCTATTCCACTTAACATGTTTATGGTTTGGGGTTTCTTTTCTCTTCTGGCCTTTAAAAATGAGGTTTGAGGCAAAAGGAGAGCTGTAAATCTTTAATCGAAATACAACAAGTTCCAGAAATGCTTTATCAAAATCACAGCAACAGCGTTGGTTCCTAAATATCTACGTTACGTGGCATGTACACGCATGTACATGCAGTGAGAGAAAGGAAAAAAAAGACAGACCAGAACAAAGCCTTCAACAGCGACAACCTTTATGCCCACAGAGGCCTCTAAAGACTAAAGAAAGGAGTAAGACAGAACTAGAATGACTCAGAAGTATTCCTAATATACCACCAGTGCCCACGTACATTAAAAAAGTTAGGGACAGCTAAACTAATCCTATTATTACATTAAAAATTATCTAGGGAGAAATTTGTCATAGCTTGGAAAATGTTAAGCTGCTTGTTATAAAATACAAAACATACCAATTTTTGTGCATGAGCTATTATTCAGTGCAATTTTGAAAACTGTTTAAAAACAGTCATTGGCTTGCAAGCAAGATTTTCTTACCATATGTGTTGCAATATGGAAGCAGATTGTAGACATTTCCAAAAGGAATTTCAGATATATATTTTAAAAATGTTTGCAGCAAAAATTAGGTAATCATTATTTTTTTGTGGACATGCATTTTCCACACAAGAAAAAAATGTACTGATATAAATGTGGGGTTTGAAAATAATTTATTCTGCATAATCAGCATAGCTACATATGCTTTTCATTCTGAAATCACTCATTCGCAGACCTCAAATGATGAAATGGTAATTATTCTCGTGACTTATACATGTCCACTTTGAAAATATGGCCAAATGTAAGGTTTATTCAGCAAAGCTGCATTGCTGATGAAAGTGGCTTTAATCTTGGCTTTTAATTAATAGTTTTTTATAAAGGATACTTTAGTAGATAAAGATATGATATTGTATTGCATACGTATCACTTTGCAAGTGTTTATGCATATTTCTATAGATACTTAATGCTATATACACACACACACATTCATATGAGACATACATGACCTAAGAGGTAAGGAAAGAACTGCATTCAGAATTTAGCAATACTGAAGTAAATCGAGAATCAGAAGGTCAGGAAAAACTGATGATGTAGTCTCAGAAAGCACTGGCTTTGACAGTAAAGCCAATTTAAGTAGTTCCCATGCCCTATAGCACAGCTCATCAGCCCCTTCGTGAAAATCTTTTGGATGCCTATTTTTAAACTGCATCATATAAATAGAGTCTCTTCACTAACACCTCTGGATGATATAGGATTATTATTTTGGGGAGACATTTCCTTGCTTAAGGTATTTTGATGTGGAAATAGACACAACCTCGTTCATTCTTACACATTACTTCAATCATGGCAGTTAATGTCATTTCACGTAAAGATAGGAGTGGGAGTTGTTTAAGGGCCTTTTTTGTTTGCTAGCTGAACAAAATATATTATCTTGTCCAATTTAAAGAAGAAATTGAGGAAAGTGTGGAAAAGGACACGTAGACTGCAGCCTTTGATCGACAGAATATAGGTAGGTGACATCTCAAGGCTTCACCCTGGTGACAGTTGGAGAACAGCCTGCCCTGGCGCTAACCGGCAGGCTGGACACAGGGGCTGGAAGCAACCGTACTGATGTGACCAAGTTACAGACTTCCCAAAGCAGAAAGGCAAGTTTGATGGGAAGTCACTGCATCAAGGCTACATCAGGAGAGTAGAACATCATTTAGGAGATGACCAGAATCACAGAATGGTTGAGGTTGGAAGGGACCTCTGGAGGTCATCTTGTCCAACGCCCTGCTCAAGCAGTGCCACTGACAGCTGGCTGCCCAGGTCTGCCTGAAAAATCTGAGTGGCAGAGAAGGTAAGGTAGACTTCAAATTCAGGACATTTAAAACTGGTTAGAAAGAAAGAAGGTATGATTGGAAGAGGGCTGGCAGTTAAGCAGATTACTGGCATGAAAGAAGTCTACTCCACAAATTAACTCTCCCTTTAGTAGCCTCTGTTCGTTTGAGGTTATTAAGGGGACAATTCAAGGAATAAGCAATAGCTGAAGACAACCTCTCGAGGTAGGATTATATGCTAGAAACCCTTTAACCTTTGTATCGGACACACTCAGAGACTGCCAGATACACTACCCGAATCAAGCTGCAGCCTGCCATCTCTGCGTCGATCACCCACATGTCGGATCAATCATTATTTGGTATTGAGTTGTGATAAATACCATCATGTTCAAGCCTTCCAACAGGAACTCCTACTTCTTCAAATACATTATGACAGTACTGTTGCTATAAACACATCTGCATCGAATATTAGGGTAGGAAGTATTTGTGAGCCAGCAGTCTAAAATCATAAGGTTTAGCTGCACACAGCAAGGCATACACTTATTTAAAAATAAATGTGAAATTCAGTCTTCCACAAAAGAAGCAGTGTCATGAGAAAACTCGGGCTTTAAGTTTTGTAAACGCTGCATTTTCAATATTAGAGTGTCAGTCTTCATTCACTCTTTGACAAGGTTGTCAATCAAACGGCAATCTAGTTTTGTAAGACTTTAACCAAAGATCAAAGCAATGATACTGCTGAGTTCACATTACCTTCCCAGAGATAACTACTTGAACGCTTTCATAGCACTGCATCGATATTAACTTTGCACCATTCCTTCCAAGCAAATAAAACAGTACAAAGTTTGACAGCCCTTCCAGCTTCTGCTCTCAGCCCTGATCTAAACTGAATCCCAGTCCCCATCCCCTCTACCCCTTTGTAACTGCCACCTGGATATTGAAGTTGAGGATTGCAGGACTTGCATTCAGTTAAACTTCCGTCAATTAAAAAGAAAATGAAATGTGCTTTCTGTCTCCTTTGGGAAAGACACTGAATGTCTTTTACTCAATAACAATAGTTGGGCAATAAAAAGATGAGTGAGCAAAATGTGGTATATCATCGTTTTGCTTTTGACTTCAGCCCAATGGCAAATGAAAGGCATCCAAAATCAATTTCAAGAAGCTAATAAATTCAGTATGTGAAAGCAGTGAAAATACAACTTTTGCAGCCTCATCATCAAGCTGATTTGTAAGCAAAGCTGGGCCCAATTCCTGCACGCTGTGTCACCCATATTTTCAGTTTCATGCAGGTAATATACTATTTCTACAGAGTTTATATTCCGAGGCTAAACATAGAGAGAGAGATATATATATCTTCTTTCCACAAACATATGTCCTGGTAATATCATAATAAAAATCTGAATGTACTATGCCCAGGAAATCGTGTCGATCACTATCAGTTACTTCCTCCAGTAACAGTGAAAGAAAGGTGAAGGCTAATGCTGCACGCAAGGGCATGCTCGAAGCAGAACGACTGCTTTCCACAGCGCCACATAACTTTCAGAATAGACCTCTTTATGGCAGCACGGGGAGGGGGCTGCTGGGGTTTTTATTTGCTTGTTAACTGACTGAGAAGCTTGCCAGATCATGGCCATCTAAAGGCAAGCTTCCAAAGGGAAATGAATTGACTGTAATTACAACATAATTTAAAGTGCTCCTTGAGCAATGCTCAATTCCTTCAACGTAGAGCTTCTGATCTTACTAGGAAACAATACAGAGGGCCTCCACTTACTCCAAGCAGTTACTTCAAATTTACACGAGAAGAAAATTTGATCCACCATGTCTACCATGACCTAAGAAACCTTGATTCAGGGTCAAGTCCATCCAAATGATTCAGTGGCAACTGCTCTTAAGAGCTAACTGGCCTTTACCAAGCGGCCTCATACAAGATGTGATTTTGCAATGCAATTACAAATAAACTACTTGAAAAAGGGAACGTGGCACGGATGTACCTCACCTGGCTTGTAAGGCCAGGACTAACTCCTACGAGAGCGCTGATGATGCACCACCTTTGGTTACACACCAGACTTGCACATGCAGCATGAAAAATTGCCAACAAATATTGAGCCAAGGCATGTAAACAAACAGCTGTACAGCAGGCCTGGGAACTGCGGGTCTCTATTGGGAAAAAAAAAAAAATATTCAAAATTTCTGAGAGCAGAATCTACGTGATGCCTTTCGGATTTTTTGTTGATCTGACCTAACTGCAGACAGCGATATTACAGAAGGTCAATTACACTTATCTAACTTACTTGGAAGTCATTAACAGTGTTAAAATTTTCTTGGGGTGTGGTACTTATTTAAAAAGAACAAATAAATTTTAAAAAACCACCAACACCAAACAGGTTTTTGACCTTGGAGATTTCTGTGTCAATATATGGATTTATTTGTTTCCTGTAGAAAAAAAGACATAAAGAGAAAGAAGGCAGGCAGGCAGGCAAGCAAGCTGGGTGCTGGATGGAGCTTGAATTGGCAGGGTAAAATGTGGATAGAGAGTGTAACTGAAGAATGATGGTGTATGTGGATTGGGGACATGTGCGTGTTTTAGAAAACAGTAGGTGGAGAAAACTGGAACAGAATTATATTTAAAGGGGAGAAGTTAGAACTAGGTGAAAACAGTAAAGGAATCACACTCCGAGTGTAAAATACTGCTTTTGTCACTTAGTTCATACTGTGAATATGTCCAGGTTTTTCCTTCCCAAGGCAGAAGCAATGGGAAATACTGTTCTTTCTTACTCTACTTCTTCACCAGAGCATCATCCTCCTCAGATGGTGGCAGCTTTTGATAGCCTAGACTGTTATTATGGGACCTGGGACAACTATTTCCTCACACTATGCTTATTTTTCATGTTAGGAATATCAGATCTTGCTTCCTCTGTCTTTACTTCAGGATTTTACTGACCAGATGAAAATGAGTGACTATAAAACTCAAATCAAGTCTGAATTACACTGTAAACCCCTCTTTCTTTTGTATTTGTCATATCTATTTTACCTGTTCACCTCTAACATGAAGCAAGAGGAAATAATTTTTTTAGTCTCAAACACTGTTTCTCCAGCTGAAGACAGCCTGTGCCATGCCCGCTTTCCACACTTTCAGCTTTCTAAAACACCTCCAGCAAAAACAGAAAATCTAAGAGATTATGTTACTGATATTTCTGTAATACCAAACAAGCACAAGAGTATCTTTCAAATCTCCTTTGCAGATAAAGCAGGTTACAAAGTGTGCGTGTATATCTACAAGTCACCTTTAAAATAACAACTCTTCAGTGCCTGTGCAACGGAATCACCTGGACTTTCTAACATTGCTTTCATGCTTGCGTCTTCTTGCCTTTCTGTGTGATTGACTGCACTGCTTTACACTATCTAGTAGAAACCTATGGGTCTGTGATCATACACTGGCTGGTGGTCTGGATTTCACCAGAATGTAAATGTAAGCAAAAGGCATATGAGCACATATGTCTTTATGTGAAACAGAAGTTAAGCTGTGAATGCGATGCTTCACCCTGCAACAAGGAGCTATGGTAGAAGCGAGTCCTGTCCACCCTGGCTGACCCGCTCGTCACATCTCTGCAACCTTGCACGCAAGCACAAGGGGGTACTGGACGAGCTGGGGTGATCCCTGTTCTGTGGGGACTCCTACACACCACACTTGCAAAGCGCTATCTTTCTCCGTATCCCAGAGCAGAGCAACATATAGCTAAGATTTGTTGCCTACTAGATGCATAGTGAACTACCACTAACACTGCGAAAGCCCCTCTTAGATGTTAACATGGCTAAATAGCACTACATTAAAAGTATCTGCTCATAAAACATATTTAAACTGCTTCTATTTCTGAGCACCCTTAATGCTATGGGGTGCTATTCCTTTTCAGACCTCTTGTCAGACATTGCTAAGCATACAGTGATTTTACATATTTTTAAGCACGAATTACCTACACAGTCAGTCCTTCTTGCCCATAGGCTTTAAAATTTTCAAAATAAAAGTTTAAGCAGCTAAACTTTTCTGCATTTCCTTTTATCTTTGATAATTCCACACAAAAATAGTTTCTCCTAAATTCTGACAGTTTCTTCAAGTATTTGTAAAGACAGCACTTCTATAAAAACACTTAAAAACCAGAATATACTTAAATATAAAAATGCCTAACTGTATCCATAACTAAGTCTTCATTTAGTTAAAAAGTTTTGATATTATCTCTATTATTTATTCTTCAAAGGACGATGGTAATTAGAAAAGTTCTGCAAATTTGCACTAATGAAGCATAAAAATCTATTATGAAGTACTGAATTTTATTAATTACCATGTAAGCAAATAAATACAAAATGTTAAAAATGTAAGTATACCTAGCTCCTTCTTTTTATAATTTTGATAGTAGTTTATTTAAACTTACTTACAGGTTATTCCCAAGTCTTTATAACAACTTGAGCTGGGAATTGTAATTTTGCCACAAATTTGAAATTTTGTCAATGATTTTACATTCCACAAACACTGAAAAAGAGAGGCCACTTAAATATGCAGCAAAATTACATACTGAAAAAATCAAATAGAGAACAGGGAAAATAAAACGTAGATACAATGAGACAGAGGTACAGAAAGAAGAAAAAATATTGAGAGAATTCACACCACACATTATTGCCACCACTTACACCAAGGTAAGATTTAAGATGTCCATTCAGTCCTGATGCACAGGCTTAGAAGCAATATTCTCTTGAAACACAGACACGTTAATTGCACAGGAGAAACAAACTACAGTGCCAAGCCTGAAGTGCAGCAGCAGGAGGAAGGGTCAGCATTACGGTTTTTTTCCCACAGCCCCCTCCATGCCGCAGCAGTCGAATGCTGCTCCAGCCCAAGCAGTATTGAAGGTTGTCTTAAGCGACTAATGACCCTCAAACAGTCTCTCTTTTGGTCCAGGACCGCCCCGAGTCAGGTCATTGCAGACACCCCTCTTATTCTCTAATGTGTCTTCCGTGTCACAGCTGCCAAGATGAAAATGCTTGAGAGCTATAGGTATTTTGTGCCACTGGGGAAATCCCTGTCTCTTTACACTGCCTTCCGTCCCGTGGAGTGCGACACTGTCACAGCGTAGCCATAAATATTTAAACCGGAGAGCAAAACATGGTTCATAGACTAAAACTAATTAATCATCCATCCAGCAAAACTGAGATGCATTCAGTGGAGTTCAAAACCCTCACTGCAGTCAGAACGATGCGAGATCTTACTGCAGGCCACTACTATTGAATCTTAACAGAAACATGGAAGAGTGTTGGGATTTGAGTGTGATCCACAGGACACAGAGATTAGGGGGTCTCAACCAAAAATTGGTGAGGTCTCGTTCTAACTGCAAATCCACATCAATACCTTTTCTGGGTTTTGATCTTTATCAATTGGCACTTGAAAGGAAACCCCAAGCCTTTTTTTCCTTTACATCTTTCTTCCCTCCCCCACATCCAGGATCTGTCTTGCTGTCCTCACAAAACCTCTCTAAATCCAGGGGAAAAAAGGATGCCATTAAAAATTGCCTTACTACAGTACGTGTTAGCACCATTATATGAAATAATTGCTCCTTGGGAGATTCTAGACAGTCAATTAACCCCCAATTCACGACTCAAGTGGCAGAGCAGACACTCAATGAATAAAGGGTAGGGGTTCAATTCTCAATTAGGATGAAATTTTTTCCTTAATAGTTTAATCTTGTGGTCAATTAAATCCCCTAGCGTTGTATTAATTATTATATGAATTCTAGGCAACTTCTAATTTAAAGGTGAGTTATGGTATACTGCAACTGGACCAGAGTCCTGGACTTAAATTTTTCAAAGCTGAAAGCCTATTCTACCTTAAGGGGGAAAAAACATTCTCTTTTGAAAAAAAGACAAGGAAATGTCTTTACATTGTGCTTTCCTAATCTGGGATACTTTAAATGCCTCCTGTATTTTTATGCCGGAGATAAGATTACAATTATGTCATAGATCATTAGAACTAAGTTTACTGCTACACCACATATTCATATCCCTAGTTATATTAAAAAGGATTTCTAAGCAGACTTTTAAGGATTAATCTCATCTCCAATTGCTGAGCTTTTTTCCTATATTGTTGGGCATAGCAGCTTGGAATACTAGCTTCCTTTTCCATCTGTTAGACATATAGAGACTATCAGTTTGTGAAGTACTTTCTTGGAACTCTTTTTGTAGAATAAAGTCCTGGATTTCCTCAGGGAAGCAAAGGACATATGCTGATGCTCTATGGTTTCTGAGTTGCTGCAGAGATGAATTCTTCTTGGCCAGCTTTCTGTTGAGTAGGTGCTGGAATCATATAAAACAGCAACTTGCAAAAAAAAAAAAAAGTAAAATGTTGAGTTCCCCGGCCAAATCAGTGATCTTTTTTCAACTAATTATTTTCCTTGCTCAAAATGAAGACAGTTTGTCTTTGAAAAGCTGTCTATCATTAAAAAAGAAAAGTATTGAAAGTTTTTGAAACAACTATAACAGATGTCATAGCAGTTGAAAGTACAATTAGAAAGCACAACGCCGCAGAAATAAAACTTCAAACAAAAGCAGAAAGAGTTCTTTGTGCACATCAATAATTTAGAATTATTTAAGAACTGTTTTATAGATGCAAGTGGAGCTCTTTCTGTCTATATATAAATTGAACGTGGTCTTTATAGGCAAACAAAAAGGGGATACAATCCTTTTAAATTATTTTTAGGATAATTGTTTCCGCAACAAACATCATTATTTATCAGTTTTGAAAAGAAGCCAACTGCTAACATTTGAAATGCACAAATCTTGGCACACAACATAGAAAATGGTAATCTCCCCCCTTTTCAAAACCAGTTTTGCATTTATTTTACACATTTGTCAAGTTCTTATCTCAAAGCCCATGCAGTGTTACCTGTTTCTATCAGAAATCATCATATTTTATTTCTAATCACCTTCCCATAGCTAATTTGGTAACTCAGGAAAGGAAGCATTTATTGCTACCAGATGCTCTTACCTTCCTGCTCACTCATATATTACTATAAATTGATTCAACAGCCTGGAAAACAAGGTTTAATATGTATTATTTTGCCTTCTGTATTTCTTCTGTTAAAATCTTTCTTTTTAGATAAACAGTCTCATTTTAGCGATGAAAATGTTCTACATCTATGCTACAGCTACTTACCAGCCAGGATGTGTCCATATTACACAGTGCACTGCCATATAATAAGACCTGAGATACTCTGCGTGCTACAAGCAGTTTAGCCATACTAGCAATCAGGCTCCCACTGAGGCATACCCCATTTCTGATGTATTAATTCCTCCAGGAGAGCACTGTAGCACTGCACAACCGGGCTGCACTACTGTGGTTCCTTTGCTAGCGGTAATTTCTTTAGGGTACGTGGTGCACGGCAGGCACAACCAATGAACCCTCTTCTCTGAAGGCTGAGACATGAACCGGCCAGATCACCTTCTCTTATTCTACCGATTGCAGAATTGTGAAGGTGTGAGTCAAATCTTTGAAAGAGACACTTCAATTCTTTTCTTCCTTTATTAGATTTTTAAGGGGGAGCTGGAATAGCCCCTGGAAGAGGCTGAAGAGGCTGCTCTGAACCTGACGATCAATTTGTTTCTGTGTTTCCCTATATCTTTATTTCCATATGTAAACTTTCTTAAGAAAGTAAATTATCTATTCTGTATTTGAAACTAACTGCATTGTTTTTCTCGGCTCCCTTTTGTTCTGGGGTAAAACAAAAGTATAATAAAATAGTAATAGTGTATACTAAAATAGGATTTTGATGGATAGGCAGTTTCGTGTATAGAGAGATGAGAAGTTCCTTTTCAGATGAGAAGGAAGATATGGGAATAAATGAGGGTCCCTGAAGCTGTAAACTTTCTTAAGAGGAAATGGGAACAGACGTTTTTGCAGTCACAGAAGAGTAGAGACCAGTTCCTCAACAGCTTCCACTTACACGTTTGAACATCAGAACACAATTTCACTGAAGTCAACCAGAATACAAGAGGGGAGGCCCCAATCCACCTACTTTGCTGCTTCCCACAGCAGGAGACACCACACACTGCCTTTGAGACAGTGGAACACTGACATGAAAAAAGTCTAGGAAAAGTACAAATTTCAAACTTTGAGACTTCAGTTATCTATCATTAAAATTTATTAACCCACATTATCTTTGTAGGTTAGCCCTCATTGCTGAAAAAACCCACAAAAATTCTGTCAATTTAGCCACAACTATTACAGAATGATAATCATACTTTTCAGATACTTGGGACCATTTAGCTTCAGCATTTTATGTGATTGATGATATATGAGCTGCTAGTTGTGTAAAATTAAAACTCCAGTCTGATTTATAATATATTTATTATATGCTATATAGGCAGTGATGTTTACAGAACACTAATCCTAAAATAGGGTGCTGAAAATTGTATTAGAGAGAATTCTTATTACGGATAAGACTATAATCTAGAAGTCCCCTACTTATTTTTTGCTGAGATTTCAACATGTATGTATATAGAGAGATTAGTAATGAATGTTCTTGAAACAGTAAAACTATCCCTCGGGAACTCATTGAATAGTTATTGAATATTGGTGACTGCTTTTTTTTTTTTAAGTATCAAATGCTTCGTACAAAGAAACAAAGGAATTATGGCACAATGGAATTATTATTATTACTGTTGTTTTAATTTTACAAAAATATTATGCTTTCCTTAAAATACACCAGTTAAAAGAAAATTCAGTGGAAGTATACTCTTTTTATAGAGTAATTTCAAGCTCTCCTTTCCATCTAAATCCCTTCTGCCTGTAATGCCTTAGGCTGTATGACAGTAATGTCAAAAGTCAAACAGCAACTCTGGCGACTCCTCCTTTAATATGTGAATTTCTCCACACTTTTGCCTGGAGGGCACGTTCACTACAATCACTTTCTAGATTTTAAAACTAACAAAAACCAAGACAACAGTAATAAATACAGGCCAATCTCCTAATTGACAGCATCTAAAATATCTCCAAAGGTTACAGATGTATAAATAACATGTTATTTTCTAAGCAATTCATATTTTCTGACCTCTGTGAATAGACACATGTACACACACCTATTCCATTTTCTGCTCCAGCTCAGCCATCCACCAGAGATGCTCCATCCTCCAACATATTCTACATCAAAAAGGCATCTTCTACCACACCAGAAGAGGCACTCCACTGAACTGTCATTAAAAATTTTACAGTTATGTATCCCCTCGCTGACAACACTCACACGAATAAGCCATGGGATATGTCAGCAAATTCACACAAGCCAAGTCTAGCTATCAAAATATTGCACAGCAGTCCAGGTGACGGATAAAACAGATTCAAAACTATACAATGTTTTATAGATTACAACATCTCAAAATACACCTGGAAGCAGAATTTTATTTATTAAACTACTTGTTATAGCCTGTCATATTCTGTCAACTAGAAGAAAAATCTGCTTTGGAAACTACTGTCACACTGACTACAAAATAAAAGAAGAAAATAAATCAGTTGGTATTTTGAAAGCAACATGCAACAGCCAAGCATGACCAAAGAAGTGTGCCTGGGGACTTTTGTATTGGAATAATTACTGACTTTCTAGCTTTGTACTCATCTGCCTTGAATTTCAGACTTCTAATGGCTAAAAAGGTTAAAGTATAAGTGAGCTTGAGTATGTGCAATACAACTTTTGGGAAAATTATACATTTTTAACAGTCCTCATAAACATCATTAAGCATTACAAATACATCACAAATTAAAAACATTTCAAAATGACTTAGGAGTCCAACTTCTACTTTCAAAAGTGGCTCAATTACTTAGGGGCTAATTTTCACAGGTATTCATGTAAGCTACAGCTACAGAAACAGGAGCGATGCCTCAAAAACTCTCAGAAGTCTGATCCTTCAAGCTAAAGTTACAAAGGCATTTGGTTTCCTAATGCTGGGCACAGATGTGTGGATGAGGCATTGAGATACCTAAGAACAACCAACAGTCAATCTCATAGCTGCCTTTAGCCCTCTAAATTTATGCCCAAGGTCCCTCTGGCCACATGTATTTTGGCTGTGCAGCTTAACTTGGGTCCTATTCGGAGGATCTGAGATAGACTGTAAGCCCAGGGATGACAGTGCTCCCTGGCTGATGGTCTCATAAGCCCCAAATGGAGCGGCCACTTGAGAGACAAGAGTCCTGTTTTCAAACCATCAGACTATTGGTTTGGGATTATTTAGTAAAGGAGTTTGGGGAGGGACAAAAGACACAAAGCAGCTCAGCAGTATAGCTGATAATGCAGCAGGCCAAGGGACCTAGTTAAGGAGCCTGCTCTTATGAATATTTAATCACTCAGATGAAGTGGAACAGCTTTAACTGGAGATCGTGTGACAGATGCAATGCAGAGACACAGCAGCCTGAAAAAGGCTTAACTTAGGAGAGGAGATTCAACCTCCTGCTGCAAATTGAGGAGTTTTGAGAAGGAAGTTTACTTCCCACAGAGTACCCTGATGACTGGGGTATCCCCCAAATACAGAAAGGCACAGGTGACTCTCCTTCCATCTTTTTATCAATCCTAAGTACCTGCTACAAGAAGAATATTCACAGCTGGAAATCTTCAGCAAATGTAAGCACTTGCCTCCCACCTGGTAGCAGGCACCAGCCTCTCAGAGTGACCCAGGCAGCCCCTCTTGTGGGCACTTCCCAGCAGTGGCCAGCTTGCTGAGATAGGTACTGGTAAAATGTTACCATTAGGGTAAGAATGATTATGTCTTCCTTGTTATTCTCATTCTGTTATTTCATAACATACTGGGTTGTATAATGACTGTATAATGATAATCTCACAATCAGGCATTTAAGGTTTGTTTATCCTTTTGGCAAATAAATTGCTCTCATGATTGAGGTAAGTTGAGAGGAAAAGCAGGGAGCCATTTTAGAAACGTGACAACTCCTTGATTATTTTGCACATTTTTTCCCCCACTAAATTCATTTATGGAGAATATATAGAATAATAACACGAATATGAAAAAAACTTGAATACAGTCAAGAACAAAAAAAAGTAAAAAAGTTTCTGGACATATTTCTATGTATGTGTGGTTTTCTGTGTGAGGACAGTAAGGTTTTGGGTAACATACATAATATGCATTTCATTTATTTGCTGATTCTTACGCTATCTCACCCATGCATCTACTTGCTACTGTATTAATAAGAATCATTAAAAGAACATCACAACATTAACACTGAACTTATTCAAAAGTGCAGGGAGTTTCATGAAAAGAATTAAAAATGAGCCATTTTTCTTCAAAATAAAGTGCTTGTTTTAAAATAGTTGAAATTATATTGATTGCTTATTATTGTGGCCTCCCACTCTTTCAGGTACAATGCTTAATTTCCAAAGTACGGCTGATAATATGAAAAAGCTACTAATAGAACTGTCCATCCCCAGAAATAAATATGGCTATAATAAACAAATACCTAACACAGTAAATAGTACTGTAATGGTGCCCTCTGCCCCAACAATCAAACATGAAATCTGATTTCCTTGAAATTACAGCCTGAGCTGGCTGTGGTCCGGACCTCCTTATGTTCTGCAGCCCCAGTGGCTGCTGAGTTCAGTATATGGGTCACATCAGCTCTGCTAACAAGATATCGTGTATCTTTACCCATGTAATTCAATGCAATGTCTGAAATATAATGAAGAACACACTTATTCTGGTTTCATGACTACCTATTTCAAGAGGATAATCTTTTTCCACTTCCAATCTGAGGTTAGTTCACTACCTTATATGTCCACTAAGGATTTATTACTTTTTTATTATCAGGAATATTTGTTCTAATGCAGCATGTACACAAACACTCTGGAGATGCACATAAATGTATGGTTTTGTTCTCAGCCTTCCTGTCACCAGAAACCTCTGGGCAGCAAGTCCTCCTCAATAAGGAAAAGAGAGATCTTAATTGCCATCTTAATGTGACTTTTACACAGAAGGCAGACACACTCCATGGATCCTAAGATATTCAAAAGATCAAATTAGAAAAAAGTCCCGAATATGTAAAAATGCTACACAAAATACCATCCACCTGTGCTAGGTATGCTCCATGGCTTCCCCATAACTCATGCTTTCCTAAGGCCACTGGCCCAGGAGCGCAGCATGCAGAGCATCCCCCTGCAAACACCTGCAGCTCTCTTGAGTTGTCCTCATCTCTGGAAATTAGGTTATATAAAGCAAAGTCCACTGATGCTATGAAAGTTGGATTTGCTCTTTGACAGCAGGAGCACACACTGTTGTCACAATCAAGAGCATTTTTGGTCCTCTCTGTTCTTGACTGAAACAAGGGTTCTGGAGCCAGGGCCACAGCTATGACTGTGTCAGTAATATCTCACTGATATGTAACATCCATCTATGGGCAACATGACAAACTCTAAAGCCTAGCTCACTATTGGTAACCCTTTGAAAAGAAACCTGTATTTTATGAAGTGCAGCTTCTATGAATTTCTTGAAGGTCTTCCTCAGACACAAATATTGCAAACCTTTCAAAAGCACCAATTAATAATTTTTGTTATTAATTTACATTTTTATCCATTTACTTACTTTGGCTTAAATCGAATGCATTAAATATGCCAACAACATCTTTTCTTATAACAGACACCTGTACTGAAAGCAGAAATTTCTGGCTTCTAAGTAGTTTCCTAGTGAAGAAGTGTTTGATGGCAGTCTTTGTTGTCCTTGCTAGAAACGACGTGGTTTTTTCAGTAACATATACTGTCTGTACAAACAAAAAATTCAAGTAATCAGTCTAAGACTTACTGGATGAGTTCAAAGAGAGAAGAACCTATTCCTTCCCTACACGTATGCACGGTTGCACGCCTGGGCACACAAATGCACCAACACAATTTCTCAGGAGTAGGTCTGGTGCTTATGGCTGGCTCAGAGCACAGGCAGGGGGAGGCTGAAGCCCTGTCAGCACGTTCCCAGAGATCTCAAGGATTTCTGTAACATGAGAAAACCATTCAGCAACCTTTCAGGATGCATATTTTTCAGATCTTACTGCTCGTAATGAGGACTGAAGGCAAACTTATTAAATAACTCATAGACATTAAGAATGTCACCAACTGCAGTTTTCAGGTTAATGACTTTGCATCAGAGGTATTATGAATCAGAGAATTCAAAGGGTCAGTTTTAATACAAGTGCTAACTCTAAGGAAAAGATTCCTGGGCCTAATCCAAAAGCTTTCTTAGGTCACTGGGTGCCAATCAGCAATTTTTCTCCCCTTTTTATGCCTTTCAAATCTGATACAGCTCAATAATATGGACCTACCTAAAACCCAATTCACAGTACTTGGTGGAAAAGTGGAAGCGGTAAACTCTGAAGAGACAACCTGACTTTGGAGAGTAGCTACCTTATTTCCATCTTATTTTGTTCTTATTTGCCAATTTTATTCCACGGACTTACACAAATACCTTACTAAAAAAATTGGTCGAAAGTCTTTTCAGTAAAGAAAATGTCATTATTTCAGCATGTTTATACAGACTCATAATTTGTAGTGTTTAGACAGCAATACATTAAAGTCACTGAAATCTAATAAATAAAACATATTAATAAATTATATATCGATGTAAGAAACTGTCTTGGTCCAGCAGCCAAGATAATTACGAAGCAGGTATTTTACTCTTCAGAGAAAATGCGTTCTTAAAAATGATTCTGCAAATAAAGTTCTAATATAAACTTAATGTAAAAGATGTGACCTTGAAATACTTCATTAATATCTCTTGCATAACTGCCCTTGTATTTATAAATGTTTGAGCAATGGTTGAACACACAATCATAATGATATGAGTCTACACACTTTAAAAATTAAAGCTCTACCATTACTTTTGATTTCCATATATTGTGAATCTAAGTGTTAATAAGAGTTTGCCTTGGTTTCATGGGTTTGGGTTTTTTTGGATTGACTGACTGACAAAAGATCACAACTACTCTTAAGCCACCATTTTAACAGTTGGCAGTTCACTTGCAGGTTAAATTTAACAACAAAAAAAACTTGTGGAAAAAGCCTTTACCAAGAATAGGGCACAGTGCTTCTTTATCTTTCAGTATTCTCAGAGGATAGAAAATGTAAAAATAACTCTGAATTTTCCAGTGAACATTTGCACTGCGCATGTCACTTAAGGTTTTTAGAAAAAGAAACCATTGCAACCTTTAAACCCATGTATTATTGCATCCACTGCTTATGAAATGACCCCTGGGTCATTTAGATACACACTTTAGATACCAAAAGGAACATGACTTCACTTCTAATTTCAGGAGTTTTTCATGTATCTCAAGAGGAGATTCATGAGCACATTTGTGAAGAAAATTGCTTTTTTCTCGTATCTTTAACATGCAAGTATTGATACGTCAAAGAAACAGCATGGTGAACATTTGAAGTGTTGGCACCTATCGTACAATTTGTATACATGCTGCGCGTTACAGCTTCGTACTCTTAGTTCTCAAATATTCCTTGCACTCTCCATCTGGATGCTTTCAGATTAATTGTTGAAAAGTCCTCTCTCTGGAGGACACCCCCCACCACCAGGGCCTGTTGCTGTTTCAGGTGTTCTGCACCTGCTTGTTCTCCTCCCCCCACATCATAACCCAGTCCTTTGGCAATGATTAATTTAAACAGCATAAAACCTCTTTTCTGCTAATGAAATACAATAAATAAATATAGTTATTCTTTCATTACCGTAGTCTCTGGCCATCTGAAAATATTTCACTCAGCTGACAGAAATGATGCAAAATTCCCATTTCCTTGAAGTCATAAAGGGAAAAGTGTTCTTTAATAAAATGAAAAGGGATAGCTGCCAGATGCACAGTTTTGGGGACTACCGTCTACTGGAAACACAAGACACAGCCCTTGAGTCCAGACTTGTGCTCTGAAGATGCAGACAACTGGGCTATAGGACGGTACCGTTGCCACCAAGCAGCTCTGGGAAATTCAGAGCAAATCACTTTCTCAACAAATACAATCTTTATTTCTACTCAAAGACTGCCTGAACAATGGTTAAGTTTGAAGATACTGGTCATTTATGAAATTTTCCTATGAAATTTTACTCTGGTTCACTTAGGGTGGAGTGCAGCTCCAGCGCTCCTACCACCCATGTGAACACACGCCATGGTCCCCCGGGGCCCACACATCCTGCTTGCCTCCCGCTAAAATAAGAGCAGAGGGGCAGGGCTGTCGTGTGCCTGGGTCTCATCAGGGCTCAGGGCATGTCACCGGTCCAGGAGGTACAGCACTTGCGCAGCCTGTGAGTGTGTACCATTCCTGTCTGGAATAATAACTAGTAGTACTAGCTGGGGGAGCAATCGTCCAAAATACCAGGCTTTGGCCAAACCCTGTCCCCATTGAAGACATCACAAACATTCCCATTGATTTCACTGTGGCAAGAGTTGGGCCACTGCCTTTTATTACTCCATCCTATATGAGGAGTTTGAAATACTTCTTGTCATGCAGTCAAACAGAATAATTGTACCGGCATTTAAATCCGACTGGAAGGCATGGCCAAATTCTTTTCTGGCTCATTTAACCTTCCTAATGCCAGAATTCATATGGAGGTTTCTATAAAGCCTATACAGTGCTGTGTCAAACACAATCCTTTCCCATACAATAGAGATTTTTTCCAGGATATATACTGAAGCAGATGAATTTAAAATTTAGTTTCTGTGAGCAATTGTGCAGGTAAAATGTAACTGTTTAAAACCAGACATAACAAGTAAGCACAATCAGGAAGAATTTGTTTTTAAGTTTCTGTAAACATTTGGGGCTATGTTCTGCAGGGGATTTTCTAACTGTTTCCTTTCACTAGCAATTTCAAAATAAAGAACAGATTACTCTTCATATGGTTTTCACTCACACCCTGAGATGGATGCACAGGCAAAACTCTTGTGCGCCATAATGGTTGAAGATATTTGACAAAAATATAATAATGTATTTCGTATAAAAAAATGAAACTGCAGACCTATAAAGATGTTTCACTGTGTTGTCCTCTAATGTTAAGCCTGACCATACTTCCTAAAAAGATGATGAAAGGATGTGGAGTAATTGAGATTTAATGGCATTTCTCCTTCAAAAAGCTTACAGGTATGGTCTGTAACTGGGCTCTAACCCCTCTGCACTGAGACAGCCGCTACTTCTCTAAATTGTGCCCCGCCGACATATGCAAACAGTTCAACATAACTGGAACAACCACATATTAACTGTCTTTCAAAGAAAAACTGTTAAGCTATATTCTATTCAGCCCTAAATACCATGAAATTACTTTGATGAGAACAAAGTGGCACATCTTTGTCTGGTGCTGAGATCACTAAAAATGGGACACGGAAAACAAAAATTGTGTATCCTGGGGGATATCACAGTATTTGCCTATAATAATTACAGTAACTTTTATTGGGTTTTATGCTAAGATTTCACATAAGTAGTACTACTGATAAATTTTAGTTACTTAATTTTCATTTGTTGCTATCTTAATTGTTACAGAGTGCTCAGATTTGTAAAGTTTTGTCAAGGTGTATAACAGAAAAACATGTTCAATATATGCCTTCAATAATTTCTTTGTTGCTTGAAAATGTCCAACGTACAGCAAAGCTGGCATTTTATGGCCTGCAGAGCTATAAATCATTTTTAAAATCATGATGATATTACTCAAAACAGATGTGAAAACATATGTTTGCCACGGTTGTATAAACCGCTTACTTGTCATACTTAATAAATGTTGATACTTTTATTTTAACTACATTCCTTCTTAATAACTTTGAAAATCTTTTCCATGGTAAATATATTTTGCCTTAGTAAAAGTAATGGCAGGTTTTGAAAAACAAAGCTCATTCTGTATACAAATTACACGTATATTTTTTGCTGAGCAACCCAGCACAGATCACACTCTTCAGCGACTGTCCACATCTGACTATGAAAAACATTCAACATATTTGAGGTGCACCAGAGCCCAAAATAATTATACACAAGAGAATAATAATAGTATTAGGAACAAAGAATCTATATGGGAGTGAGACAAATCATTGAGGAATACCATCACTTGTATGGGGTGACAGAAAGGCCCAGCACACAGAGGCTGGGGATTTTCAGGAGCAGAATATTGACTCTGTCCTACTGCTGCAGTCCATTAATTATTGGGTGCTTGTATCCTATAAAACAGAGATTCCTATAGGCACTGTAATATAGGTCTGCCACTGCCACATGCAAAATCAGCTTGGAATTGTTGGATATACAATGTTGGTGCCATTAAAATGTCAGCATTTGTCAAATTATAATGTCATCAAAAGGTTTCAGTTCTGGAGCCGTGGGATTACTTGAAAATTACATCTTTACTTGACAAAAAGAAATAATTTCTCATTCTCATATTTTCAGAGAAAAACTTGACCTGTGCAGACCAAGTCAAAAACCAGAAACATTATTCTATCTTTAAAATGATAATTTAAAATGTCTCATGATTTTGAAGCACTTTTTTCTGATGTGGGTGAATCTCTGAACACTAAGTTCATCCTAAAAAAAATCCTGTAAGTGCATGCAGAAGTAACACATGTATAAAGACATATTTCCCAGTATATAATCAACTGAAGAAAGATAATACTATGCAAAAACATAGACCAGGAAATGAATAAACCTACACAACTTTAATCTTAAGGTGAATTATGGTACACAAAATGTTAGCATCAGATCTTTGTGAGTTCGTACATGTTACAAGGAATGTTCAATGATCACAGGAGCCTGGGAATTGGGTTCACAGGTGGTGGGGTTTAAATTATTTTCACGCTTTTTGGGATTTCTGAATTGTCTTTTCTGATTCTTAAACTGTACCTTCCTTCATCCGTCCTGAGTGACAGGACTGCTACTACCAATAACTACATGATTTGCATCTTCGAACCCCACAGGATATTGAATTGTTTCTCTGAAAAATGACTGAACATGTGGCAAGAAACGTTGCACAGTTCAACAAAATTAAAATCAAGTACACTTTCAGATTTAGATTAAATACTCACCTATGTAATTACTACAGAAATGTAACTTTTTAATCTTAGGAATGAAGGTATGGTCGGTAACTGTCTGGCCTTTGGTGCTGGTCCATAAATGCCAACAGGAGTCAAGAGGGAAGGATTTAAGCATGATGATCCACACAGAAAATTATCTCAGAATGGCACAAAAGGGCTCTTTTGGGGTTCATGAGGAAAGTGCTTAAATGCCTAGAAAAACCACTGAATAGAAAACAGCTTCTTCTGCTTTCAAGAGGAGAGAGTGTTGAGTACAAAAATATAAAATATAGGAAGGAAGTTTCAGGCTCTTCCTACCCATAACTGGATCAGTCACAGATGTCTAAGGAATAGAGCCGATCATACAAAGTCATGAATCTGCTCCAATAATTTTATGTAACTCTGGAACCACAGGGCACATGGAGCCTCCAATTTCTCTTGAGTAGCACATAAAATGGTCTATACCTGCCTTTTTAGTTTTCTCAGAAAATACATTAAATCCAGAGAGTGCAATCATTTACGCAGGCCTAAGGTGTATTAGTTTGTCTGATGTTTACAGACAGCCTAAAATCACCTCAATCAAAATATAAATCAGTTTGTGTTTTCATTTATGATAAAATGTTCATATTTACAGTAGACTGGTAAGCACATTTAGCTTATGTTACGTCCTCTTTCAGTCATGTGCTGGTTTTGGCTGGGATAGAGTTAATTTTCTTCATAGTAGCTGGTATAGTGCTGTGTTTTGGATTTAGGATGAGAATAATGTTGGTAACACAGGGAAGTTTTAGTTACTGCTGAGCAGTGCTTACACAGAGTCAAGACCTTTTCTGCTTCTCACACTGCCCGGCCAGCGAGCAGGCTGGGGGGGCACAAGAAGTTGGGAGGGGACACGGCCGGGACAGCTGACCCCAACTGACCAAAGGGATATTCCACACCATATGACGTCATGCTGAGCATGTAAAGCTGGGGGAAGAAGGAGGAAGGGGGAGACGTTTGGAGTGATGGCGTTTGTCTTCCCAAGTCACCGTTATGCGTGATGGAGCCCTGCTTTCCTGGAGGTAGCTGAACACCTGCCTGCCGATGGGAAGGAGTGAATGAATTCCTTGTTTTACTTTGCTTGAGTGCATGGCTTTTGCTTTACCTATTAAACTGTCTTTATCTCAGCCCATGAGTTTTCTCACTTTTACCCTTCTGATTCTCCTCCCCATCCCACCTGGAGGGGAGTGAGCGAGCAGCTGTGTGGGGCTTAGTTGTCAGCCAGGGTTAAACCACAACAGGTCACTTCCTTCTCTTTCTTTCCTTTCACATCTTTTTCACTCTGAAACATTAATATCTCCCTCAGTATATGCCTTTGCAGTATTTTTCCAGTATTCACTTACCTTCAGCTTTCTTTCATTTCTTTAACTATATCCCATCTTCTTTTTTTTGCAGACGCTCATTTTGTATGGTGCTTTCTGTACGTACTGCCAGAATAAACCTCTCACCTATTACTATGATTTATTTTTTTGTTATATTTGCAAGGAAACAAAATGGCTTCTTCCTCGATGTGCAGCCACAGATGCCCCATGCTCTCTGTCACTACAACACTTCCCCAGAGCTTACCTGCATACGCCAGCGTATTCACTTTCTCCAGTACCCAACAGTCACTCCAGGGAGAACGAGCAGAGAAGGCACCTCCCTGCCTACAGAACAATCACTACAGGCCAAACATCACTTCTTCTCTTGCTGCCCCTCACTTGTGCAGTAATGTAATATTATTAGACACAAAAAATGGCTTATTTCCGTCACCTACGTACCAGCATTAGAGTAGTCTGCACACACATCCACTGGAGGCAAAGAAACAATACCATGTGACTAATCAAATATTTGCTAGGAACTTCATAAATAATTGAGTCAAAAGATCGGCAAAATATTAGCCCCATACTGTATAAACAGAGAGAAGCAAAGATCTGATTGTTTACACTTCCTAAGGAGAACGCCATGTAAATTCACTGGATACATTATTCATTGCAATTACGCACTTAGCTCTCTTAAATTTATAATATTATGCCATTGCATATGCAGAATACTAGAAAAAGGAATAAAACACGTAATAAGTGTAATTAAATGCCTAAGATGGAACACGGTCTGTAATTTTACCTTTCTCCTTTTGTATTTTTTTTAGGCTGGTCCCAGTTTCTTGATCAATGAGTTCTCCTTCCCTGCTGTTGGTCAGCATAGCTAAAAAAATCAGAGTGCACAGCTATGTAACACTGTCAGTAAAAAAATGTCAGAAGAGAGGAAAATATTAAATTCTATTTCCTCTTTGTGAATATTTTGGTATTTTAACATTTATTTATACTATGTAAGTTCTAAAGCAATTGACCATTTTTATTGTCCATAATCAACCATTTCACTGTCCCAGTTCAGCACTTAGAGCCAAGTAAAACATGCAGCAATAGCAAATTTGCTCAAGTTGATTAAACAAAATACCAAGATAGAACCCAAATTACTACTGAGATGAATGGGATTTCTTATGAAATGTTCAAATTAACTAAGTAGGAAAGTATTTCACAGAAATCATTTTGGGGAAAAATACATTTAAGGATTTAAGTAATTATCTATAAAGCAGCAAGCTTAATAAAAAATACAGGTAGACAGATAGTAACCCAAATGGGTAGATGACAGCAAAAAACCAATATGCTGTAGTGTTGAAAGAAATTCTTTACTTAACACCTGCAAGATCAGTGAGAGGTGTGAAGTTTATGATTTCAGGATGCCTATTTTCTTTGTTCTTATTTGATTAAAACATTTCCTTCTCTGCAATCAACTAATTACAGAATTTAAAGTTATTCCAGTGAGGGCACTTGTTAAAAACTTCATTGCCATGTTTTAGGGAAAGCTTTTTTTTTTTTTTTTTTACATTGCAAAAGTAAAAATATATATGTTTATATAGATACAAAGTATACACACATATCTTTACAACAGTAAGCGTTAGACTTCAACACAGAGAAATGTTTGGTTCAACATAAATAAAACCTAGTTTTCTTTAGAAAACTTTCAGCATCATTTCTGGAGCCCAGAGGCTTGCAGTGTGTGCTACTACTATTAATAAAACAAGTTAGGGTAGCTTTCAAAAGCTACAGTGAGGACAAAAGTCCCTTTTTCACTGTTGCTATAGAAGTTACATTTCTTGCCCCGTATATTTCTAGCCCTATTTTACATATGAAAAAGCTGAGGGGAATCGACTTCCTAGTCTCTGCCCTGTGTGTGCATACGTTTAGGCAAAGTAGTTCAGGTTCCATTGACTAGTTTGTGTAGAGCCAACTGTGCTATGTAGTGCTGTGGTGCTGCTGCAGGGACCACAGTCAAAACTGCAAAATCCCAGCAAGCAGCTGAGTAGTTATTTGATGGGAGTGAAGTCTACACTGACTTACATGGACTGCACTGTTTTTGTAGTTTAAATCTAGCTCAGCAATGCCTGCATAGGCTCCAGTCACTGTGAAGACAACAGTGTTGACATACGCTGACGTGAAGAGATGTTAATTGACTTGCCCTAGATCCCTCTTGGAAGCACCAGGAATAGGATCTAAACTTCCTCTAGACTGAATTAGCATTTTAAACACAAGATCGATAACGCACAGGCTGTGAAAGCTGTGGTGGAGAGACCAAAAAAATCAAAAAGCCCTCAGCCTCATGCTGATAAGGGAATGTGTGGGCATGAAGTCATTTTTGGAACGGAAAAGCCATCATACGATCTATGACTTTTCTGACATACATACAAAGAAAAAGATATCTTGCTATTTTTCAATTCCAGGTGCCTTCAGACACACTTTCTTACTCCAGCATGCAAGAGACGTTGGTCGTACCAGAGAATGGGTGATATCTTCTGTGCATGGGTGGATACTGGCACAGAATGAATCTGAGGGGCTGAGCTCTGCATAGTGATGAACTTAATAAAACAAATTATAGCGATGAACTTTCCGGGGGTTTTTAGCAAGTGAGTGCTTTCCTGAGTTTCCCAGCAAAGAAATATCTGCTTCAACAAACTTCTAAAATTCTTGAGGTCAATAACTGCGAAGGGGTGTGAGGCTGCAAAGCACTAACCAATTCTGTCTGGTGTGTTGTCCAACTGGGACGGCGAGCTGGACACGCTGCTGCTCTGATGGGAGGAAGCGTGGCTCCCAGGCCGCTGACTGTCTTCTAGAGACGGAGCTGGAGAAGGGCTATCTTGAATCCTTTCCTTGAAACAGAAATAAAACAAGATCTGTGCAATTTGATTCATGAACTTCACTGAAGTTCAATGAAAAAATTAAGTTGGCTAAAATAGCAGTAACAAACGGTCTTTCTGAGATAAATAGTGAACAGAATTCACATCGAAAGAGCAGTATAGTCTTCTATAGCCAAAAAGAGTATAGCCTTCTACATGCAGTGTATCTGGGCACAGCTTTTCATCCTTTGTGTCATGACATAGCATTTGCCACCTCTTCTTTTTTTTTCTTGGTAACTTCTTATTTTCTAACTTTTTCACACATGGGAACATAAAGAATGTTCTTTCATGTTGTTTTCACAAACTACTTTTAATCTACAGACAGTAAAATTGACACATATGAGTCACATTTCAAATAAATGATTCAGATTTGGGCTAAATAGTCACTAAATGCAGTCAAATTTGTAAACTCACTAGAACCTGTACCTGAATAAATTACATCAATATCTTCTCAGGGTAGCGCCCAGACAAATTTTAAAAGCTGTGGCACTGGTAAGAACTTCACTTTTGCATGAAAAGCACCACTGGCTAACAAAAATAAGAATGTGCTTGCAAATTCTTATGGGTACATTTGCACACAAAACTTTGATATTAACCTCTAATTTAAATATACATAGTACTTTAGGTAAGGAGAAGAGAAAGGATAAGAAATCACAAAAATTTAGCAAAATGAAATTCTGCAGCTTTGTCTATCTATACTTGCAGATTGCCTGAAGATGCCGTGGAATTTTAATCAGTAAAAATCTTTAGGAACAAGTTAGACAAGCGTGGCATAAGTAATAATTCATCCTGCCTTGAGGAAGGCAAGAGATTATATGACCACTCCAGATCCCTTCCAACCCTGTGATTCCACACGTGTAATTTTTCTGAATTAATTCAAAATTCCTGTTCCCAGGTCCGACAAAAAAATGAGAATCTTCTAAAAGGGACAGATCATGGCCTGAGATACTCTAGATAGTCTTATCTTAAAATCCCTTCTATGTTTTAAATCCTTTATTACAAGTTCTTGAAAGTGTAGTTCCAATGGAGAGACACTAACAAGAAGATGCTTGAATTTACAGAATTCCAGAAACTGCAACTTTGGAGTTGCCCTCATCCCTGGCAATCAGCTGTTCCCTGTGGAAACTCAGAACTGAAATATTACTTTCTTTTTTTAAGAAGGGAGATCCTCTTGCCCCCACCTCATTAAAAATCACAATTACAGTGTAATCTGGGGAAGTTGTCTCAAAGGAACTTTGCAATTTTTCTGCCTTTCTAGCCTATTCTCAAATATTTTTCATTAGGAGTATGCAATCTGGCTACTTGGTGGCAATTTACCACGTGGTTTTGAAAATAAACTCAATAGCATCTGAACTTTTTATGCAGTTTTTGCTAGACAGTATCCTAAATCAATAATATAGCTTTAGGAAGAGAACGGTAGATTCTAATAGTTTTTCCATTATAAATAGCTAGCATAATAGCTTCTCTTCATAACCTACTGAGGCAATTCATTAATAACACTGGCAGTAAGATCGACATTTTAAGAATATTCTGTTACCCATTAAAACCATCTCTCTAAACCACAGTCATCTTTCTATTTACAGATACATTTGAGAATGATGCAAAGGGAATGTGAGACTGGATCCTCCTAATGGCAAGGGTGGCATTTGCCTATTCCAATCACACCAGCTGAAAACGTAGCACTGAATGTGTTTTTAATAGGATAGTTATTGTACATTAAATAACAACTGAGCCTCAAAATCATGTAACAGATGTGTATCTATTACATAGCTGTTAATCCTCAATGGATCTGTTTTCACTAATTATCTGTTATTTAATGAACATACAATAACTACTAGATCTTAAAGGGAGACTTTTAATTGCGGTATTTTTGAATGTTAATTAAAAATGTTTATTAAGTTTTAACAGTTATGAATCTATTATGTTGAGTCACAAGTTCTTAAAATTTTGAAAACTGAATGGTTTTAAAGAAACAACTTTTCAAATTCTTGGGGGAAAAAAGTCGAAGTCACTGATCTTAAAGTCTCCTGTGTTTTCTTCTTCTCGGTCTCCGAAAGAGCGGTTTTAGAGGTTGCTGAGATGAGCGGAAGAGCAGAAGAGTCACAACTTACTCTGTGGATGGGCTGCTTATTAAGTTACTTTTAAAAGTCACATTCTTACCCCAAGAAGTATTCTCCTAAATAAATGATGGATCATATACATGCAATCCTGAGCTTATAAATACTATGTGTCTTTTACCTTTGTGTAAATAATAGCTTCTAAATAGGTTACCGCTAACAGGCTACAACTCTGACTGTAATTTTATTTGCCTGGATTTCAGCTTTAACAGTCCTCTTAGGCACTATTTCCTCTCTTTTTACCACAAAGAGTACCCAATTTACAATTAAGATATCATTTAAAAGTTATTACTTTTACAGAAGAGTACATGGTTTAAGTAAATTTCATTGTCTATTGCAACCATGAAAATGAAGAGCCAAGGAGAGGACACGCCAACTGTTCTGCAAAAAAACCTATGAACAAATATGACTATGAATTAACACTTAGATATCACACAAACAGCCATATATGTCATCTTAAATGGGAGTTATTTGAGTAATTCAAAAGCTGATGATTTGGAAAAGCAAAGTATTTGAGTTCCTTCTGGTAACTGCATTTCCCATTGTCTCTTGCTATAAAATAATCTCTGCTTCAAGTAATTTGCCTTCAAACTCAGGGCCTTGGTTTGAAATGTTCAGGCAGAAATAAAAGTGTCAGATAATAATGTCATTCTTAATCACACAGTGAATCACTTTCTGAGAGAATTAGTTGATTATGTCATCTAACGTCTTACCAGTTACAAAAATTTACATATACAGGGAAGATACGTTTTTCCCCACAAGCAACAAAGGAGCTGAAATTTTCCCGGTATCATATGTACTACAAATGAGGATAGAGTACCATCATCTAAGACTGCGTATGGATCGAGAAATTGTCTACTTCTAAACGTTTGTGTGGAAACGTAATGCTGAATTTCCCCTACGATAATGAATAACACTATGAACAGACTCTTTTTTTGCAAGTAAACAGATCCATTTTTCAGTCCTGTAATCAGTATGCATCTATTTAGCTACTTAACAGCAATGTGCTCTGGTTCATTAGGTAGCTACTGTTGTGTCTCAGCCTAGTTAAAATTTCACAGCAAGTTAATCTATTTTATTACAAATGAGAACACAAGTGATAATGTCCTCACCATTTTCCAAACACAGGGTTAACAGTATTTGTAACAAATCAATGAAGGCATTTAAATAGGAAAATTGCAGATCTAAAACCTTAACTTTTTTTTTTTACACATTGATGACTTCATTTTATTTGTCACCTATGTTTTTTACAACCTTGTTACTTTTCATATATTTTTGTTTTTTCCCTCTTGAAAATAGCTCAGTTCCCAGCGGCACACTGCTGTGCAGCCTGGTTCTACAGTAGGTACGCTCACAGTAATAGAGAAGCATTTCTAAATAAAGTCATATTTTCTCCATTTGTATTTCTTCCTATTTCATAAATTTGCAAGATTCATATTCCAGGTTATAATGTAATGAATTATATATATAAAATTTACAGATTGTGAGAATTTTATGTAAAATGAAAACATTTCTCAAGATCTCACCTATTTATCTAACTATAGTACCTACTTTATCTTATCTCTTCCCTTTACACAGCTGTAACATAAATTCTCAAAAAAGACTTTTGCAGTATTTAATCCTTTTGAAGGGTAATATATTTCTGTCTCACTAAAGATCAGTGTCTTGCTTTGGCTCAGAAAATGTAGCTACAAAGCTTGACATTGTTAATTTTAGTTGTGATTTAGGTTAACGGCACTGAAGTCATCAACTCATCCAATTTCCACATACATCCTTGATTTCACCTCAGTATCCCTTTTCTATCCCCGTGAGGTATTATTCCACACAAATAATATGAAACACTACATAACAGTTGCATCCACGCTAGTTTTATTTTAAATATATATGAACAGCTTACCTTTTTTTGACATAATCATCTTGACCTTAATTCCTCACCTCTGATTTTCTTATAGTATTGATCTTCATTTTGTGTCAAGAGTTTAGAGAAACGATGCTGCTGGATTTTCCTTTATTTTTCTTTATTCTTAGTTCTAATCTAGCTGTAATTACTCTTCCAAATGTTAATCTATTAATGAGTTCCTAGAGGATTTAATGGCATTTCACTGCTGACAAGCAGGTTTTGGAAGTTTGTCTGAGTCCTAGATATTTTATTCAGACATTTATCTTGATATTTCATATTTAATTGAGGTGCTGCTTCTGTACTCTACAGGGCTCTGCAGTGGCAGAAGAGCTGGAATTCACCACACTTTGCTAATGAAATGGAGAGGAAGGAAAAATGGGGATTTACTGTCTTTAGGTCTAGACTAGTTTTCAACTATTGTAAGAAAGATTCAGAGCTGATGACCATGTTGGAAAAACAGAGAGTTCATAGGCTCTGGCAGAACAAATTTTCCAACATTAATTTGCACACTAGTTCCCCACTGGAATGTTTATTGCGCCATACCTCGATCTCCCAGTGCTTGCCAAATCACCATGCAGATTCTCAAAATGGACTACACAGTTAAAAAAATTCTAGAAACCAGAGTTTCATTTCTCTGGAGGGGTCTGTGAAGCCAGGAGCAGTCAGCAGACTGGCTGCAGACCTCCTTACCTCCTATCCAAAACCACCACAGTTTCATGCCTGTGATATCACTGCTTCTATCTCCCTGGCTGAATTCCATCTTCAGTAAGAGAGAAGAATAAGAAAAGTTAACACCATTTCAGTTAGCAAAGAATTGAATTGCTAACACTTTTTTTTTTTTTTAGTTAATACTAAGACACATATTTCTTTCCAATTGACCTTAGCTGATACTATTTGAATTCTAGTAACAAGTACATTTTTAATAGTGTTCTAAAGTTTACAGTCCTTAACTAATGCATTATCGAGAAAAGCAATACATAATTGGCATTTAGGCTTTTCAAAGAAAAAGAATAATCCTGACACAGTAAGCAGGAGCTGTGCTAAATCTGAAACGATGCCGGACAGTGGCCTACAAGAAATACGATGGTTAGAGTTCCTGTTTCTGGGCAAAAGAACAGTGGTTAGGTTTATATTTTGAATCATCTCAGCCTGGAAATGGGCATACACAAGGAGTATGACTTGTTGGTCTTTTGAGCTATAGTATCTCCAATTGCTCTAAGCACTGGAGATGAACAAGGTAAACAGCTGGTCTAAAAACTAAGAAAGGATCTGTATGTCTGAAAGCCAGCTGGATCCCATTCATCTTTTGCAGTGTATTGGGAAGTCATTCACTTAAAATACGTACTTTGCCATTTAAAATGCAATTTTTTTCACTTTGTACATATAGTTGTTTCGGTTGTAGTCAACTGGCAATTATTTTCCCACCAAATTTAAGAAATCATAAAAACTCTTCTACGTTTACTGATTTTTAATACCAGATGTTCACTTGCTAATTCCATTACCTCATGACTACTTCCTATCAATTCATTAATTGCCAGCTGCTCAGCCAAACAGAAAACCGCAGCTAATCAGATGGCATTGGTAAACAGCCAAACAAGAGCTTCCTTCTTCACCATTTCTTAAATTAGCAGTCACTGTGAAAACTACGGCAACCTTCACTCGTATAATTAAGATTTTACCTTTACATTTTACTTTGAATCTGAAAGTATAATATTGACTAAAATTGGAAAGGATCTTGCAGCGCAAACTTTCTACTTGTACCCCTCCTATGAATTGTTTCACCCAGTGCTGCTACTGAATGAACAAAAGGCACTCCCAGGACTAATGATGATAATGCTATATCTAATCTACCTTATAGCTATATTAGTTATTAAGTACAAATGCAAATGACTAAGCCGATACTAAAAAGATCTGAGCCAGAACTAAAAGCTAGTATGTGCTTGGCCTAACAATATCCCCGTGCAAGCCTTGCAGAAAAGAGATGTACTTGCTTCTTACTGTATTTTTTCCCACTTGCAAGTTTAAAATAAGTATTCATTGCTTATTCTTTAACCTAGCAACTAGGTGTCTCGGTGTTAACGAGCAAGGCATTATTGGCCTTGCAGGGAGAAGGATATGCCTCCCTTCAAAGGAGGACATATGAGAAGGATATTTAATGCAATTTGTAGGGACCTGAACATCTCCCAGCATAGTAGTTTCTCTGTATCAGTGAATAAAAAGATATACAACTGCACACTCGCTTCTCCTTTGCTACAGATACAGCCACAAAAATTAGCCTTCTAAGAAGCAAACTTAAACTACTCTGTCTCACCTGTCACTCCCCTAAAATATTCTAGTACCCATTTCAGCAATAAGCTGCCAGCAATGAACACATGCTATGAAACAGGACAGAATAAATCTAATAATGAGAAAAATAACAGAAATTTTATGGAAGTTTTATTTTATAAATCTTGTAATGTTCTGAAAACAATTCAGTATGAATTGAATGCACAGACAGATATGAAATTAAATGTTATAAATTCTGTAACAAGAAATGTTTTCATACTGAGAAGAATTGTTTCAGAGTATTCTGAGATGGCCACATTTTTCTGGCTGTCAGGTAAATATTATGAATGTGAGTTGTACAGCACACAGAAAATAGCACCTCTCAGCAATAATTACACAGCCCATCTGTATTCTCTTTAGGGAATTTAAAATCATGTCATATACATCCTTTACAAATGCTTTAACAATCCCACAAAATCAGGAGAAGAACAGAACACAAAGAAAAGGAGACTCAAAAATCTACTGCATGTCTAGATCACACTGTACAAATGATGCTTTGTTCTGTTTATCAGTAGACCAAAATATTCAGACAGAAATTGTGTAGAGTTGATGTGAGTACAAGATTTCAGTTTCCCTACCAAAACAAAACAATGCATTTCATCTAAAATGTCCCTTTTTTGGTTTCTTTTGGGCGGGGGGAGGCGGGAATTGGGTGGGTTTTGGTTTGTTTCTTAAGTACATTGGGGTGAAATTCTGAAAGAAATATGATTTCAGATACAAAAATAGAAATGCTTTATTTTGACTTTTTTTTTTTTTGAAACAAGGCATTTCTATTATATTTTAACTTATTTTCTCTGGGTTTTCCAGCTACATTCAATATGCCACTTATTCCTAACTGGGACCTGGATAAGAGCAGAAAGAATAAGAGAAAAAAGAATAAGAGAAAAATAGGAATACAACAAGCATGAAGGAATGATGATAGAACAAAAATGGACAGCAGGAAACCAATTTGCAGAAATACTCCTACTCAGGAGAAGCACATCTCTCAGCGGCTCAGAAGAGGTTGTTAGAGAGCCAGAAGGAAAGGGAGAGAGAACAACGAGGAGGAGAGATGGAGGAGGAAGGGTGAGACATGAGCAAAAGGAGCAAGGAAAGTGCAAAATATGTGGGGTGAATAGAACAAGAAGCAAGGAAAAACTGGGGGAAAAGGGCAAAAGAGCCTCTCAAATCTCTGGGATAAAAATTTGCCTCATTACTCTCAGTACTCCTTTGATATGTAAGACAAAAAAGGCCCCTGGTTTGGATTCGGCTCCCACAATTTCAAGCCGACCCTAACCACAGTATCTCCCACCAACCTGTTTCAAAGGACATCTAGGGAAGTGGCCTTTCAGTGAATATACAAAGACTCGCATAGTTACAGCTCCAGAAACTTGGCTCTTGCCAGCCCTCCTTATACTTTCCTAACCCTAAACCTCCCCTCCACCTGCTCCCCACCTGTTGGGTGTAAGCTAGTATTTTTTTTAGTCATATAAGCCCCTTCTGGCTTAATCTGTATAAACCGAGACTTTAGGCTTGATGACACTACCTTAACACTCCCGATGTACATAGCTTGAGGATCCGGAGCTTGAGGCCTCATTCCACTATGGACAGAGAGTTGTTACATGGGCACGGTCTGATTCTGAGGTTCAAAAGCACTGTCAATGAATAGAAGAGCCACTGCCATTTTTGCTGTGACACCTCTTCGTGTATTTGCTGTCCACGTTATATGCTGTGAGGTCTCACATCCTTTGGACCCAATTTAATTTAAATGATCTGTTAAAATTTAGGTGTGCTTTCAGCATTCTATTCAATTTGTGTTCTCAGCATACATCTTAACAGCTCCTTTATGATAAACTGTATAATATGCACGTAATATAATATGTGAATGCGTATTAATAGTCACATTCATTTTAGGTCCACTGTAAAATAAAAATCTTAACGTTATGTAGTTATTGCTCTCTGGAGTTGAGTTGTTCTGTAAACTTCAGTGAAAAATCCTCTCTCTTTTGTATAAAGGGCCCATCCAAACTTTGCTTCTGAAGACCTGAAAATATCATTACTGAGTAGATTTTTCCAAGTTTCAGGAGCAAAATTACTGGATGACAGTAAACTACTGCATTTATTCACTACTGTTTCTAGCCTACACCATGATTCAAGTGCACTTCAGCTAAGTTCCCCCCCAGACTGGTCCTCAAGACCAGGCTGGCAAAGCATTTTACACCTAGGCCAGTAACTGGATTGCAGAGTTCATCCAGCTGAAGAATAGCTCTGGAAAAAAAAACAACTAACAGGAGAGTAGACGCAAGAGGGAGAAAAGAGAGGGTGGTGAAGTCAGTGTTGCTGCCAAATTTTGTTTTTGCCATATGACACCCCCAGTTATACAGATTCTTCAGAACCATTTGAGCCAAGTTTCAAATGGAGCAAGCTCTTAGCTGTGCAGTAAATCCCTGAAAGACTGGATTTATTACAGAGGCACTGTCAGAACCGTAGCTACAGCACTGCTAGCGGGTGCTGCTATAATCACATCAGATCGTATTATAGATGGCTAAGAAGGTTTTGTGAGCCTGGCCATTGTGCCTGCCTAATTTATAGTGTTCCTGTCAGGAAGAAATCAAGTTTCATAGTTATGACATTTCTTTCTGGAGCACTAAATGTTAACTTTGCTGATCATGCATATCTTGGTAGAACAGCTTATTTCTAAATGGCAAATGTGATATAAAAAGCAGAATGACTTCATTCAAAACCTTTATAAAGCAGCTGATTCTCACACCTACAGAAAACAGGCCAAGTGGTATTTTAGTCATCAGAGTATGGAAATTATGATAGACACTCAATATATTCGATTAATTTCTCCCATTTTAAGTAACGTCATGATGCTAGAATTGCAGTCTATCTAAAACTAGTCATTTTTTGTACTTACTAAATGCACTTAAATAATGTCATATAATAGAAGTAATACTGCTGACAGATAACAACAGCAGCAATGCTTTTCTTTTACATGTTTCATTTTGTACAAGGATTTCATCTTAACTGATCGTCATTCAGAGCTAGATGATGGTACATAAGGGAAGGAAAGGACAAAAGGAGCCTCACGCTGTCTGTAATAAAATTTATGTACAGTTTCAGCACTCAGAACAAACGAGAGAAAAATGCAGCATCACTTGACAGGTGAGAGTAACACAGCAATGGCTGCACACTTTACCTCTGTCACATTAGCTACTGGTGTATTTTCCTCTACATCACGTAGAGGAAATAATTCCCACTAGAGTGCTGGTGAGACCTACTGTTGCTGTAGAGATATTGTGTATCCTCTAGTGCAGGTGTTGGGGAAAAAAATAGATGTAAATGAGTAACTAGCATCAGCAAGGGCCTGCTAAAGAGCATCCTTAAACCTAACTGCCTGCAAAAACTGTAGTTTATATTACAAAGAACTAGCATTGTTTACAAATACATACTTAATCTTCATTTTGACATACTGATAGCATTTAAAATATAATCAAAGCTTATGCAGTCTACTTGCTGCTACAAATATTCCACTGCTGTATTTAAATTATGGTTTCCTCAAGAGGTCTCTGAACAGTTGAAGAAAAGGTTACTGAGTGAAACGAATGGAACCTCAATTACTTTCTAACAATTCAGTGACTTGCATTAACTAATAGACAGTTGGACATCAGAGATATCATGTTTCCCCCACCCAGTCAACAACCATGCATATACACTGATTATAAGGAGAAGTGTTTATAGATCTTAATCCTAAATAGTCTCTAACTGGGGAACGCCCCCCCTGAATTTTATCAGCCTCCCAGAATCCACGGAAACAAAATGTAAACAAAATCGAAGTATTAAGAACAACATTTGCCCTAAATTGGAAGTGAACCCTCAGTAAAGAAGAAAAACAACCTGAGGTAATTTTGGAGATGCTCAGGGCCAGGAAGAAGATCAGAAGAAAAACGAAGACGTCCAGAACCTCAGCAACAGAGACATGTAGTATTTTATGCTACTGTAATGTGACAAAAGAGATTTGCTTTCTTCCTTGAAAGTATGTTGATATCAGTAAATACAGGTATGAGAAACAAACGTGTGGTTGTGTACTACTAGTTTCTTTCCCTGCTTGATGTAGAAACAAAATTTCCTGCAGTGGCAAGCTGTGACAATAGAAAGTACAACACAATCCTACCTAATTTATTCTCACAATTGGCCTGTAATATTGGCAACAGTAACTTTCTCAATGATAGAATAATGATATTTTATAATGAAGATGTTTTACAATAAAGAGACAAGACATGAAGTTCAGCAAATCAGTGAAAATTAATAGAATACAGCAACTCAGAACTTTGGGATTCTAGAATGATGGGGATACGAGTGTAAATGAGCATAAATATCAAAATAAGAAGACGTACTTTCCAGAACAGATAGCTCTATAGACTCAAATATTTAAAAACAAAGAAAAATAGACTAAAATAACTACCTTTCAAAGTTGACAAAATTTTATTTTGTCAGCAAGAAACATGCACGTGCATGCAAATGCACACAAAAGTTAGTGATAAGACCTTTCATTTTTGCTCAATAAGAAGAGGACACACTGTGTTTTAGAGAATCCCACAGCACCAATCCTTCACATGCACTGATCCTGTATCTTTCTACTTTGAAAATTTCTTGTCTCAATATATTGTTTAGTGTGTGGCAGGACTTCACCTCTCAACACAGGCATGAAATTTTCTGAACAACCTGCTCGGAAGAGACTATCAGAAACCTTTTAAAAGTATAAACACGTTTTATCCAGCCGGAAAGAAATTTAGGTGTGACTACCAGAGACTGTACTCACTAAGGTACTTCTGATGATTTTCTCTATTAACCTGTTCTAGAATTGCACCACACTAGAGTTCCTGTTATGTTCTAAAGCATTTTCTTTTAAGTATAACATTAAGTTTGATTTTAAACAACATTTTAGAATAGCTTTTGAGCTTTAACAGATGCAGCACTGCTTATTCCCCTAGCCTCTAGTGAGTGTTAGTATCTGTTTTTAATTACATTACAGATTTGAAGATAGAGCAGAGCATCTTAACTTCTTGACTGTACTCGTGGGCATTTCCTCAGACTGAAGCACTATCAGGAACAGCAGACCAGGTGTGTTACAGGCAGTACAAGCTCATTGCCTCTTAGTTACCTTCCTTAAGAAAGTCACTGTAAATGTTTTTGTTAGCCAAAAAAGCTATTTTTTTTAAGTCTCATAGATGACTCTTACCTTTATAACAGAGGCCCCTGCCCTGGAAAGAGGACTGTGCATTTGGGCTGCTGCAGCCATGTTAGCTATTGTATTGAGGTGGTTCATCTGATTCATTGCCATTGCAACCGAAGCGGGAGGTAGGCTGACGGGAAGCAGAGGGTGGGGCATCATCATAAATGGCAGGTCTATCCCTAAAAGAGAGCATGGGCAGGTTATATGTGTCAGTCCCTCATTTTATAACCCAACACCTTAATTTTTAGAGTCTATATTCTACTGGAACATTGACTAGACAAACTCAAAATTATGATGTGTTAGTAATTTTGATGTTACATAGGGAATAATTGTCTTTGTATTCCAGAAAAGGCTGTATGGTTTGTATTAGGGAAAGAAACATACAGCTGTAAAGTAACACAATATTAGCAAAATGAATATACAACAGTGCGTAAGTTCAGTGATCTCTTTATTAAGAGCAATAAAGAAAACAACACAAAACATGCAGATATTTGCATGTTTTTCCATTTTAGCTGACAATATAACTCCTACCAAATCCTCTTAACTATTATTAGTTCACATACACAGCAATCTGAGACTAGATTTTTATATTAGGACTATTTCTTGAATACAGGAAGCCGTGGGTTGGGCTATAGACACTACTGAACTACCATACAGAAGGTCTGTCAACTGGAACATGTAATGAGAGGTTAAAATTGTTGCCAGAGGTTTTAATTTCCAAGAAGTCACTTTAAATTGTCTTCTGCTATGCATATAAAACAATTTAAGAAGGTATGAAATTCATTTGGACCAACCTGCAGATCTTGACATTGCCAAAAACATGATGTTACTGCTAGCAAGAATTGGATTCTCGTGTTTCATTAATATCTATTTCAGCACGTGTATTACTTGTTGTATTTAGTAATGACTACAATGGAAAGCAAGACCAAGACATCAATTCACTGAAAAAATTGTTTCAGGTTATGTTGCATTTAAGAATTCTTTAGAGAGACCACTTGGAGATAGCTACCTTTGGGCATCCAAAATCCTTTTTTCAGAAAAAATAGGACTCATTCTGCCATACAAAATGTCTTATCATTTTTCTAAATGAAATTTACATTAGAAATCCTCATTAAACAATTCAGGTACAAGTAGTATATAACATAATCATATAGCTAGTCATAACCATATGCTATTCACATTAATTATTTCTAAAAGTTTTTTAACCTTTGGCTCTATCTTAACTATTTTAAATGAGGCGGCCAGTCACCATTTTGGTGTATGACAGAACCCACAATAAAAAATATCATTGACTGATATAGCTTATGTTATTCCAATACAATTTGACTATAGCAATACAAAAACACCACTGCACCCACCACGGAAGGCAGAATTGCATATATTCTGAGCTCCCACACTATTTCTGTTTAGCTTGAGTATATCATGATCAACACCTGTGATGTCTTATGATTCACTATGTATTTTATATGATGATCCATGCCAATATTAATTATGATAGGTAATAAGCAAAGCCCACATACATCTCCCTTCACTTTAAACCATATTGACAATCCCCTTCAGTGCTTACATCCATAAGCCTTTGTTCCCCTGCATATCTCCCTTAACAGCCCAATAATCTTTCCTCATACTCTATAGAGTTCCAAAACTCCCAGACACCATCTGGCCACACTGAGTTGTATGTCTACTTAAAGTCCAATTGACATGCAAACTAAATGCAAACTACAAACAGAATTTAACAGCACATCACCAGTTTTAAGACACAATCCGTCAAACATTTCAGAGGACTATGAAGAAAATATATCCTACACTTGCAAATCATTGGACATAATGTCTGACATTGAATAAACCCTTTAATAGCCTATAGACATTTGCCTACTACAAAATCTACTGGAAAATATCTTTAAAGTTTTCTTTAACAGCAAAGAACACAGTATCCCGGTATGTAAAATATATACAGGTATTGAATTATGCAAGAATATAAAATGAAAGGATAAACTACAGTGAATTTGAGTCCTATGATCTGGTGATTCTTAACTGCTGAAACTTAACCCAAAATGCTCAGGTCCATACCTTCCCATGAACAAAGCAGACCCATGTTGTAGGAGTCATTTCAACAGCTTTGATTTGTTCAAGTCTGGGGCCCTACATAGGTAGCAAGGAACTATCTGCTCGTAAAATTGTGTAAGGAGCCAGAGATGTCATTCATCCATTAAAACTAACACCAAAAATCAACTTTCAAAACTTTGAGGATGAAGAGCTTAAACAAATAACAAGAATTCAGAAACAGTGAGATTTGCAGTCTTCACCCATCATCATCTGTTAGAATTAACTTTACTCCTCACTAATTTTTCAAATATTAATCCTGAACATCTTTCTTGGAATAACTTTCCCTCGGGTGCAAAGGAGAAAAGGAACTGCTGGCTTCCCACCTGCCCCCTTCCTAAGGGAAGGAAAAGAGATGGGTTTGAAGCAAGCTTTAAGTTCCAAATCCAAACTTTAGCTGTGTCATTTTATTCCAGTTGCTTCGGATAGCTGGCTTCAATGGATGACCTTGCCACACCTAGCAGGTACAAGGCAAAACAAGGCAGAGGGATTGCTTCTGCCTGCTTTTAAATAGACATTCTGCATTTATTCCTGGCTCTCACATTTTTGTTTAGTGGTCAGCATTTTCACCTGGAAGAGAATTTTCTCATATAACTAAAATTTTAAGCAACTTTATGGTTATTTTTCCCTTCAGTCCAGGCCATGGAAATGTCAATTAAGGACTGACAGTCCCTAACCCAGCAGTGGGTGACTATTCAAAGAGGGCGGCTGTCTCCCAGTGGGTGGCTTGGACATGATGCACAAGTGCAGCAGACAGCGGGAGGACTGACCCTCCTGTCGCTCATGTGTCTCCCATCCATTTCCCCCACCTCCAGGAGGCTGGGAAGGAGTGCAAGCCCAGCCTCCAAGCAGGGCTCCATGTACTTTTTATTTTTACCGTAAGAGCACAGTACGTACTGTTGGTGAGCAGGTGATTCTGCTGGAGAGGACTGAGTGGGTGCGCACTTCCAAGGCTCGACTGCCCTGACAGTGTGGGATGACCAATGCTGTGCTGTGATCCTGTTGTAATGGGAGACTGAAGCTTGTCTTTATCCCAGGAGGATTCACTCCCACCTGCAAAACACGGTAGAAACAAACCATAAAGGGCATATACTTTTCTTTAAAAGACATTGTGCTTGGTTAGCAACGAGCTAATACTCTTTACCATAGCTAAGCACCTAGCACAAACACAGCACCTGAAACCTACACCTGAAATTTTTTCTAATAAAATAATAAATATGCATCAGGCAAAATATATGATTAGAAACTTTCAGCATCATCTACCTTCATAACACTAGTTTCTGGAAACAGGAAAAGCAAAATGTTTAAGGATAAAATCATCCAAGTAAACATCAGTCACAATTAAGTAAATAAGGCAGAAAGGGAACATGTGAGACACTGAATCACAGTCTCCTGCTATCACAGGGAATCAGGCCACCCAGTCCCTGCCAGAGACTAATCGGTGTCCATCCTCGGGCTCGTCAGGTCTCTCACCTCCGTTAATCCTACTGGAGAGTTGCTCCGCTATTCACTCCAGTGCTCACTACCATTCTAGCTTAAATTCATTCCTGAACAGGTTACAACAATTCAACCTGCTGCTATGTTACCTCTGAGCTTAAATAGCTCTTCCTCCACTGCTGGGTTTGATCCGGGGGATGTCCTAAGTGAAACACTTCACTTTGCTAGGTTAAACAAGCCAGGCATTAGGTTGGGCTTGGAAATCATCGGTTTTCAGGAATTTAAATGTAAAGAGTCCAGATATCTATTATGCGCAGTAATTACTGTCTACAACAAAAGCACAGTATAGCAAACTAAGCACTCGTGTTTGGTCTAGAGTATCTGTTTGGTCTTCCGAAGAGAGGGTGTTCTGCAGCAATTTTACAGATTGTAGTTTTCTTCAGTATTACACGTACACATTTGAGTAACAACACGTTCCTTTTAAACAGCAGTTAAGTAGACTATGTTAGTGAATTCTGAAATACATCTGGTCCACAAAAGAAACCACCTTAAAAAAGTTAGATTGAACATTTCTGGAGTAAAAAGGTATTTTAAGTACACTCCCTTCTCAGGTACGCCCCATGTTTTCAATTAGATTGTTATGAAAATGTGTAACTGCAGTATTGACTTTGTTTTGAATTTATGAACAAGAATTTCAATTAGAATAAGTAAATAGATTACTGTGATGCAGCAGATAGAAGCAGCAAGGAAAACACATTTTAATTGAATATGAAAGTAACAGAAAAATTCCATTCTTTATGATAACACTTAGCTAATAAACATGATTAATATGGCTAAATGAAAAAGTTTGAAAGATCAATGATTGAGAAAAAAGGAAATCACTCCATCATTTTAGCACTATGTCCAAGTATGAATTACCTTCTTATAAAAGATTTGTAATTTGTAAAATGATGAGTAATACATTGACAAAGAAAGATACACTAAGTTATGCCATGTGATATAATATAACATGGCATAGTGCAGTAATTAGAACCACCACAGTTAAGGCTGTGTCAGCATCTTTGTTACTTAATATACTGTATATCAGCTTTTCAAATAACATTTGACTGATACTTAGTATAGAAGTTGTTCATTCTGACTATTGTGAAACAGAGGTGGTATTATCCGGTAAAGTATTTCTCAAGTTAAATGTGCAATTTAAAAAAGATTTTCTGAGGAAATGTTTAGCATTTGATTTTACCAAATGAGTTTTATTTTTCTCCATATGCTTTTTTCAGTAAATTTGAGTTTAACATTCACACCTTCTTCTTCCTCAAAAACCACATATGACATGTACCTCGGCATGAATTTTTTGCTTAGAAATAGATTTCGTACATACTTCACGTTATCAGGGCAGTGGCCAGGAAAACTGTGCACAAGACAGTTTGTCAGAGACCTTTGAACGAAGAGAAAAAACCGCACTCTTCATGTAAAATTATTCCTCACCCTGTTTGTTCTCCAATACTTCCAACCCCAGGCACAGATGGTCTAAACTCTTAGCTCATTTACTTATTTCTGGAAGTTTCTCTCATCTTTCCAAAGCCTCGTGCATCTACCCACCACACTTCTGTGGCCCTGAAGCTGTAGTATCAGAGTGCCCTACCAGCTTTCTGTGCCCAGCTTTACAACTGTTGCACATTCCACAGGAAAGTACAATTATTCTTATTTTACAGATGGAGAATTGTACTGTGAAGAGAAGTGACTTGCTTAAGGAGATACAGGAAACCTGCAATGGAACAGGAAACCGAATTTAAATTATGCCTTACAGTCCAAATCACTGGACCAGTTTTCCTTACACCTGGGGACAATAATAACTTTTTTCCTGCAAATTCCACTTGTAAATCTGCTCCAGCATTCAGTGCCAGCAACACAAGAATAAATTGCAATACACTTATCTCTGCAGACCATCCCTGTATTCTTACGTTTCCTATCACTTCTCCTTAGAGAAAGAAAAAAAATACTGCTGAGTGTATGATGTATAATAGAAGTGCACGTTAAATGAAATGTATCTTGTAGTCTGCAGTACACCACATAGATAACAGCTTCATCACTTAATCTGGACTGCATATACTATGTAGTAGCAAGTCTCTTAAAAAGAAAATAATCATTAGAACTTCTTCTTACCTAGAACTGTTCAATTGTGAAGAGTTTTATAAGGGCAGTATGGTTATCTCCAACTTACAAGTGGGAAAGTTGAGGTGCAGAATTATGAAGCAACTTCCCCCATGTTACCTGGTAGACTAATGGTGAAACTGGAAGAGAAGTCAGGTCTCATGGGTCCTACTCCTGTGCTCTATACCACAGACACTGTCAATTCATCCTACCCACAAGTCCCTTCGCACAGCTAAAAAATAATAGTTTTAAAAGAAAACTTGCATCTTTCCCTGCAGTATCTATTCCCATACAGTCAGAAAAATTTACACACAAATTAATAGTAAGACAGAACTAGATTCACATTATAAACCAAATATGTAAAATGCAAACCTGTGGTAATATATTCAGTCCTTTCACTGTCATGCAACTTTAAAAGAAGTATTCATTTCTGAGCATACACACTTTCTTATTTGGTAACACAGTTGTCAGTGCGTTATATCAGCAAATACGTATTTGACACATATATATCAATGCATATTTTCAAATTCTTTGTTACATAACAATTAGAAGTGAATACATCTATAAAAAGTAAATCTTCCTCAATACTTCCACTTCAGGTTTAGCCACAATTTTTCAGGAGCTTTCTGTTCATTGCCATTTTTTGTCCAAATAGGTGCCATCAATAAGGCAAAGACGTCATGTTTTGATTCTAAATCCTGTCTTTGGTATGATGAGCTTACAGGTGAAACTAAAAATGAAACTTTATGATAGGAATCACGCAATACACCACAAAGAAATAATGGGAGTCAATTTTTTTTTCTCTCATATTCAAAAGGTTTGGTCCTTGAAGAAATTTGTATTAGGAAAAAATAATTTCTTTGTCCACACTAAGCTAGTGAAGGGTCTCACTCTTTTTAATATAGAAGATGAGGAGTCTAAAATTAAACAATGATCCGTACTACTGTATATAGAGAGATGGACTTCAAGTTATTTCTTTTAGGTATATATGAAACAAAAGGGGAAAAAATGTATCAAAAAAGAAAGCGAACATACAACACTAAGGAAAATGAGACAACAGAAAACAGCAATGGGACTTTACCTCTTGTATATGAAAGGAAATATAGCTTTTTATTTATTTTAAATGAGAAAGAATATTTCGTTTTAAAAGATTAGTAACTTGATTCATAAGTGTCATAGGAATATTATTAGAGCACTCAGAAGTCTGTTGATTTGTCAAAATGCCAATACATCATTTATACACTTTACAAAAAGCTTTATGTTTAACACTATTACCCACTACCCATATGACCTTCTCTCCAACAGATAAAACTAAAGGACAAAAAGGTAATTTTTCCTTATCTTGTTTGCATTCTAGTCGATCTTGTCCCAGAACAGATTGTACTCAGCATTAAAAAAGGGCAAGAGAGACAAGAACCTCCATCTTCCAGAGCTCCTGATGCTTTTCAGAAGCAAGCACAGAGACTGCGGTTTCCTTAACGTAGCCACTCCAAAGTGGGAAGAAAAAGGCAGAGAGATTAGCTGGCCAGCCATCCTAAGAGATTGCAGAATGCATTGGCTGCCCAGCAGAAGCGGCTAAAAAAAGGTCTGATCTGCTTCAACCATCCAGTTCAGGCCACACAGCAAATGTGTGGTGTACAGTTCTGCTTTCAGATTTGCAACTAAATGCACAATATGGATGAAAAAAAAAAGGCCTGATTGTCTGCATTGGGCACAGTCGCCTACAGAAACACAGTGTGTGTTTAAAAGGGCACACATAAAGACGGACACTTACATGGACTGGGTAAGAGCAAGTTATTTACAATATACTTAATAATTAAAGTCTGGTATTTACCAGGCTTAACAGGTTATTTGAGTGAACTTATTTATCAGTGCATGAATCACACTTATGTTCAACTAGGCAAAAGCAAAACTAATGTAACAAACCCCAGTTCATTCACTTCTAAATTAAAATGCAGTGAGAGGTAAGCATTCCCTTAATGCCATTTTACAGCCCAGCTGCCAAATTCTGAATGTCTCTGTTCCCAAGTCCCTATGAACAGTGAATTGAGACGAGTTCAGATGCATAGGGAGTTAAATCACAGGTAACACAAACAAATAGGGGAAATCAGCCTAAGCAATACATACGCATGCTGCTGATGATACACATTGTACTCACAGATCCACTGCAAGGTTATTTACAACCACGTACATGTCTGTAAGCAAAGTGCTTCTGTTTAAGTTTCATTCCGTTTCGTTGAAGGAAATGCAAGTGATAAGCTCAGCTCCATTTTTCTGAAAATGCTGCTTCTCACCCATCTTTGATTTTAGTAATTTTATAAGAGAACTCTTAAAGCTACATGTTTTCTAGTATTAAACCTCTCTATGCATTTGTGTTCTTCAAAACAAAACCCAAAAAACTTTTTTTGGTGAAGATATACTTGTGAAGATTAAATTAGTGTCTTGTTTTTAGGTATTGAAAGATCTTCAGAAAGTAATCAAAGTTCAATTTGGTGACAGCTTCTTTTCATTTGGTTTCAAATTCATTTTATCAGCCTTAAAACTGTCTCGTCTAGCTAAATGAAATCCACTCTGTCAGAGGTACCTTTGAATTGAACAACCACACTGTTTCAATCTATGTCTGTCATTTTATTTTTCCTTGTGATACATTTCTGAAAAATTGAACTCAAATTGTTAAAAGCAATACCATCTTCACTGTCCAATTTTATTCTGAAATTATTTTTAAACACATTTTTCATGCTGTTGGGCATATTAAGCATAACATCAGCTGCAAAGAAAAAAAGTATTCAGTGCATTGCTATTTCAGCACTGATAATTTCAAAGTATTTATCACCTCTAACTTCTTTTATAAATGTTCAGCACACACAAGGCCTTTGAAATTCTTTGGCTGATCTAGAACCCCAGTACTCCTAAAACAACATGGGCCTATTTGCCAGCATTCCTAGTCCCAATACCTTCAGGTGTCCCAGACTATTTGCTTTTACCAATATCCTAATCTCACCTCGATACTGGGAAAAAGGGTCACTTTTTTGGCCTACGCAGAATATCCTCTGCTGAAAACACTTCAGCCTACAACCTTCTGTCAACTCTGTTCATGGTATCAACATTTGAATGTCCCAGGAAGAGAAGATGAGGTAGAAAACAGTTTTTGTCATATTTGACAAACTGAGAATCTCACTATAGTAAGGATAGGAAGACACCATCCGGGCCATATTCCTGGTGAACTGTCACTTTCCTGTCAGAAAAACATAGAATGGTTGTGGGTCAGGATTATGACCTGTTTAACCCTAAATTCTGTCCCTCATATTGGCAGTAGATGATGTCATTTATGGAGACCACACAAGCGGTGGTCCCTTATTATCCCCAAATAAACTTTCTTACTTTAAAACGGGAATGAGATTTTTAATCAGCCCCCAAAAGCATGATACCCATCTGAAAATCTAAATGGAAGATCTGCAATGCATTTAAAGCTTTAATGCATTTATTAGTTTAGCTGTGTGTATTTGGCTATATCAACTTCTGGATTGTGCCCTACAAGAAAGCCACGAAAGTGTGTAGGGCAAGATATTAAAACTCAAGAAATCCAGTGATGGCTTTACTGGGCTACTTCCAAAAACTTATCAAGTGGTTCAGCAGATGTAATTAGTGCTTAGCCCTGCCAAAGCTTTGAAACGTGCCCATTAATTCAGCAATTCCCAATCTGTCCATCAGTCAGTCATACTTAAAAAATATGTCTGTCACAACTTAGGTGAAGTAATCTGTTGATAATTATACGATAAGAAGGCATCTGAAATCTGAATATAAATTCTAAACTTTTTGAAAAGTCTTAATGACAGCAAAATCAAAGTTTATTTCACAACAACAGGATACTGAAGATAACTGGGAATATGTCAGAATATTTGATGCCAATTTAATTAAGAACAATTAATTCCACGAAGACACTTTTTTAGAAGATAAAAGCAGAGACGTACTATTTATTTAGGAACCTAACCATCCCTCCCAAAGCATCAGTTCTTTCCCTTTAAAATGAACAGAGAAAAAGAAATAAGAAGGTGGTAAATACAATGTATTTTAAAGTTCCCAAATTATGATCGATGATTATAGTGCTAAAGCACAATACCAGAAAAGTCTCCTTATTGTCACTTACCTTGGAAAGTAAGACTGTGCTACAACGGGCCTTTCCAGTCAAAACAAAATCTCACAATTCAAATCAGGTGCTCAGTGTCAAAGACTCATAACAGTATAAAACCTGTTCTCTGTCTCTCTCTTCCTAACAACAGACTGGGTCATTCATCCCTTCAAATTACAAACACAAAAATGCTGATGGCTACTAAAATACGGCAGGGTGTTTTCTCCTAAGACCAGTGTAGAGGAACTACTGGCTGCAGCAACGAAATCTTTTCAGCAAAACAGTCTTCTGGAGACTATCACTAAAATATGGATGGCCTTTTCCTCAGGTAACTAATGTTAAAAAATGGGAAAAATGTTGCAAAACAAATAAAGAGATGCAGGAAAAGGAAAGAAAATGCAATATGATGTAAGGGACTAGTCTGATAAAAACACAAACTGCTCCAAGTGGCAGTATCTTCATTTAAACTCAAAATACCAAAGACACCTCAGTGGGTCAGCTGATTCAACTTATACCACCAAAGCACCCCATTAAAGTTAGATTTAGCAAGATGAAACATCATATTTATAGAAAGTTAGATACAAACTATTATAATAATTTTCATAAAAATACACTAATGTTCAAAAGCACTTCTCAAAGTTAGCTACCTGTACCCGTTCTCCTCTTTTCTTTTGCTGATTTAGTCATGCGTAAATATTAATCAAGACAAGTTGCTTCTTGGCTAGGAAGGAAAGCGACATGCTGGAGAAAAGCTCTGATAATTAATAAATGAAGTCTTTGCTTCTTTGTTACCTGACAGTTAACGATGTGATAATGAAAGGGGGGGGGGGGGAGCCTGTAATCTTCATATCAACAGTTAAGATATCGATGGCTTCCTAAATGGAAATTACTCATGGTATTTCAGGAGGGAGGGGCAATATAACAAAAGGAATAATGGCTCTCAGAATGATTGCATACAAACCGCTACAGTCCATCTAGCCTAATACCTTGTCTCCAACAAGGGCCAAAAGCAATACTTACTGAAGAGTTTAAACACAGAGAAAACCTATAGTGAGAATTTCCCAGAATACTCTCCAACAATTTATGTATTAGGAACTTCCTGAAACAGAGTTATTTTCCTTGAATTTAATAGCCTTTAATAGATTTTTCTTCTGTTAAATTAAATGTATGTCAATTTTTTGCATCTACAATATTCCGTAGCAAGGAGTTCCACAGCTTGCCTATGTGCTGTATGAAAAGCTACCTCATGTTATTCACGGGTGTGTTGTTGGGGGCTTAACTTGGCATTTGCTGTCTTCCGCTGATGTCTTCTAGTTCTTGTAGTGGGTGAAATAATAAGTAATAAATCTCTATTCAGTTTCTTCTATGCAACATGTAGTATTATTCTTGGAATTAGGGAATTAAGAGTTAAAAACTAAACTTTCTTTTGGATCTATGTCAATATCAAAAGCACATGCAATCCCTTTCCTGAGAGATAATAGATTACTTCTATTCTCTGTCACTCAAGGTACTGTTGTAGGAACCTCAGCAAGTTTGAGCTAGTGGGCAGACACTTTGCATTCTTCTTGGGAAGCTGGGTCAGGGAGACCCCTACCCCCGACAGCTTACAGAACGTGCTTTTGACAAAACAGGGCTTACAAAAATCTGCACAGATCATTATTTCAACAGACATGATGTTGGTGAACTCAAAAGAGAGGACAACCTTTAAATGTTCAAATACTATTTTGAAATGTAACCACAGGATTATGGTTCATTCTTGCATAACTGATCTGCTCCCTTCTGCACTCGAAATGGTTATTGCTAACACATTTAAGTAATAAGTGACTTTATTGCTATTTATTTTTCTATACAAAGATAACAATACTGTACTAGAACATGATACCTCTTCTGGTTTAGGACCATCAACAAAAAAAATTAACTGTTTGCTACTTCAGGACCAAAGTCTGTCTTCAGAAACACGTGCATTTCACAGATAGAAATAAGGTCAACATTTCGGTCTGTCATGTTTTTATTACTGTTGATGATGCACAAGCCAGAAATAAAACAGCTTAACTTTCAGATCTTGGACAGAGTTTGTAGGGCTGGCTGCCAAAAAGGATAAAACATACATCCTTCTAAACTCAACAACAGCAGCCAGCAAGCAAGGAACTAGGATTCATATTCCAGTGATGATAATCATTGACACCTGCACTCACCACAAACCAAGCATTTTTTGCCTTTTTTTTTAAATTACTTAGTATTTTCCCATATTTAACAACTCACTGAAACAACCACTGAGATACATGTACTGTATATTTTTACTGCGACTGTAACTAGCCAGGTAGTTTAGTTTGATTTTGAGAGGCTTTGAGAACGTCTTGACATCCACAGCAGATAGGTAACACTATGGTACAAAATCAGATCATTCAAGTTTCAACAAGTTATCATTTACTATTTCTTTGAAGTAATTATTACGAACAGTTCGAGTTACAGATTGTAATCTTCTGGGTTAATTTGTAGTGACATAAACGAATTATATATTTATAATCTTTTCAAAAACTCCTAATACTAAAATAACTCTGTGTAACAAAGTATGGCTTGAAAGAATTAAATACAGACTGTGGCACTTCATACATGGACATTTAGACAATCTTCCAAACCCCTGCCAACTTGAAGAATCTACAAAGAACTCAGTGACATTGGAGATTTTACTAGAGAATGAGAGGTTGCGAAAGGAATGCCTAACATCCTTTTATACTGAAGCTGAATGAGTGTAGAAGCTCTCCAATGAGATTTACTGTCATAAGCCCCAGTTTCCATGAAGGATCAGTATGTGCAGACACTTGCACAGCTCCAACAAGTTGTGTCAGTATGGGGAACATTGGCAAAGTATATACTAATTCTGAAGATGCACCATTTTTTATATCTGGCATTCGATTCCTTGCACTAAGTTATTACTGACTTTCAAAAAAAATTAGAATGCTGCCAAAACCAAGAGAGCCTGTGAGTAAACCTAATTCACATAAAAGGTCAGCAGTGAAATCTACCGTGTTTCATTTAATGTCAGTTTAAAAATAACACGCAAAAAGCTCTTGAACTATATTAGCAGCCAACTTGGTACCTCCTTTAAAAACCACTTTCATTTTTGCTCATAGTAATAGCTGAATATATACCTACCACAGCACTTGGATATCTTACACATTCAATCAATCTTTGATTTTCAGAGTATTTTTCTCATTCAGCAAACCTAGCCGTTAGGTGCTCTCATCTAATCTCTAGTGCAATTCTCCTCAATGAAAATCAGTGGGAGCTTTGCATTAGCTTCTCTAAGGAACAGGATCAAACCCCTAAAAAAGATGAACAGTGCCAAAGAAACTATTCAAGAAAATACATCCTAAATTTGTTATTGTGTAAAGGATATTCTACGCCTTCAAATTAGTATTTCTTTCTGAGGTATACAAAACCATAAATAACAACTATCATCAGAACAAACATTATTAAAATGTTGATATTAATACCAGATAAAGTGAAAATATTTCTTAAGAAGAAAAAGTGAGAGTCTTCAGCAACAAAATACAAGAGCACAGTGCCAAGCTGAACTTAACTAAGCTTGCGGTTTTGGACAGGATTCATTTCTGCTTGTGGTATAAGTATGCACCACCTTGATTATAATTTAAAAAAATATTGACAGCTTGCCTTCTCATACCAATGCCTAGTAACAAATTCCAAATGTTTTGTCACATTTCTTGTGAGCAATGCCATCTGCCAGAGGTGGCATTTCATGGCTGTTTACCCTGACTCCCTCCAAGAATTCATCTGCCACTATCTAATGCTGCCTGAATAAAGGGGATTAAGACTCTGATGCAACAGAGACTATTGATAATTTGGTATAATTGGGAAGAAATGAAGATAAATGAGGTTGAGGATGGAGAGGCAATTAGTTGAGCTGCCTGTACAGCTGTGTTCTCTGCCTAGCTCCCCTGGCCTTTTCTTTGGTGAGGTATGTGCAAATTAAACATAATGACAAATACACTCTTCCCAAAGCTCTTTAGTTTGGGAAGCTTGAAGATATGATTTTCACTTCTGTGATTCTAGGCAGTATTGAGTTTTAAAAAAAAAAAAAAAAAGAAAAAAGAAAAAGAATCATACTCACTGTTGAGATTTTTAAAGAGCAATGCACTTTGTAACAGCACACCTATGGAACAGTATCTGTTGTTTCAAAACACAGCTCTTCATTTGGCAGTGGTATATAGCCCTGGTGCTGGTTTTGTGGTTTTGACCAAAAGGATGAAGGCTTCTGCCTCCCTCAGTGCCACAGAAAGCCTTGATTGTTCCACAACTCGGGACGTCTTCGGTACCAATACTTGGTGTCTCATTCTGTAAATATCCTCTATCCATGTAATTGGATACAACCCCAGAGCACGATCCCCCTGAAATACGGATTCTTTCAAGTTTAGCCCCACATTTTGCAGCTGGACCTCCATTTTTTTAATTGTGCTAGCTTTTAAAAATACTGGTCAAAAAACCTGAAGTGAAATGCCTACAATACACATTTTACTCTACAAAAGATCTTAGAAGCGATAGATTTTTAGTCATAAATATAATACAAGACAGCTACCCAGATATAAGCCTTATTTCTAAGCTATATTATTCAGGTGAGGCCAAGTAATCAAGCTTGAATACTTTGAAAGGTATTTAAATCCAAAGTGAACATGGTCAGACTACAAACCTCCAAATTAGAAGGCACAAATCTACAGTCTGATTTGTAGTTCTTCTTTCAAATATATTGAGATACATTCATACATATAAAAACATGCACATATATAGTTTAACATAAACGTACAAAAAATACATTTGCCACAAGAAATGCCACTGTATGTTTCACTTAAGATTCTAACACAGTTTTTCATAAATGTCAAATAATGTAAGATCCCTTTTAGAAAAAAAAACAATATTTACAGAGGCAGCTTTGGCTTCCAGACAGGTTTGCCTAACTACCCACCACATGTGAATTTTCTCCTTTCATATACAGGTGATTCTATCTGAATTAGGTCTTAAATGAACGACTTCATAAAATTGCACTTTTTCCTGCATCCATAATGTCTTCAGCTATTTTAAAAAATTATTTTACGCATTACTTGAAAAATGCTCCTTAGAAAAAGACAAAGCCTAGCTCCAAAGCATAGAAGGGGTTTTTGTGAATTTTGGAAGAAAAATTTAAAAGTCTTAGAAGAACAATTTAATAGATTTACTTTGTAACATGAATTTTCAACATAGTTGCTTTGTATTGTAGAGTACAGCTCTTTGGTATATTCTCAAAGCTGAAAAGACTTGAAATTATCCCTTTTCAAACTCACGGAACTTCTGCAAAGTACAATGTCTCCTCCTGATTTTTTGCATATGCAAAACCTTTCTCAACCTCACCACTGCGCTCTTCCCTGCTACCTAGAGATCACCCAAAATTTCAGTTTAGCTTTATCTAATGTACTTTTTCATTCTGGATTAGATTTCTACAAAAGACTAAAAATAGTTCACTTTTTTAGGAGGCAAACATGCCAGGAGAAAAGAAAATTATGAATAGTTTATACTTCAAGTTTAAATCTACCTTGTTTTGTCTTACTGAAGCTGAATATTTGGCTGAGGTAACTTCATTATGTAACTAAAATTTTTAACATATAGTTCAAGAACAGCAATTTTTTTTATTAGCCTGCAATATTCAAATTGCATATATTACACCTCTGGTCTTTTACTGAAACCCTCTTCTCATTAACATTGTAAAATTATTTGCTGCCTATCTTCTGGCTTGACACTTTATCAAAGCATTTCAAGTTAATCTTTAATCTTGTGATTGAGCGTGTACAGTGCACACAGTAAATAAGTCACATTGAGCAGAGCTTTGGCCTTCTGCTGGGAACAAATGCCCATGTCCTGGCTGGAGAGACAGCAGCGGCTCCCTCCAGCTCTGCCCTGCCTTCTCACACCTGCACCACAGCTGTACACACTTACCGACACTCATGTTGGCAGCCTCCATCTCCTGGGATCACACAGGGTTGAGTGCTCTCAAACAAAGCCAAAATACGCGTCTCTGTGGGTGCTCCTGACGTGTGTCAGCATTGCTGTAGTCAACAATGCCCAATCCAGCACTTGCCTTTTATTTTGCATTTGAGAAAACCGTTGCAAGACTTGCCTGATCTCTTTACACCTCAGCGTGTCCTTCACCCACAGCGATGGCACTAGCTGCCGTATGAAGAAAACTGCTGGCTGAGGGTCACGCGCTCTGGCCAGGCAGGACGGAAAAGGTCAGGGGGATTTTCAGAAAGGGCAGAGACCACAACGCAATGGGGAGACCAAAATCTGGAAAGTGACCCACTTAAGCACAGGCAAAAGGAGGAAAAGGATCAAAACTGTTCCCTAACTTCAATAGCTTACCGGACACAGAAAGGATTGCAATTTCAAGAATACTTCCATAACCCAAAAGGTAGTAAAAGGCAGTTTCTGACTGAGCAAGCTAGAAAACAAAGGAAAGGCAGGTGATAAAACAGAAATAAACACCTGAAAAGTTTTACACTGGCATGAGTAAAACAAAGAGCTGAAAACAAAATATTCTGTTTTCCATGTTCGTCTTGCTTTGGTTTCCCACTTCCACATTAAAACATTTGTATAAGTCCCTCTTTTTTTTTCCTCCATT